>NW_006768816.1:172971-174581 GCF_000204055.1 Melampsora larici-populina 98AG31
GAGCGCAGTGCTGCGCTCAATCTCGCTGCGCGGCAAATCGCTCAGTGTAATTTTTTTCTCTTACCCCGGTGTGCGTAGTGGTAATACCACTACGCACATCGCTATGAGCGGCGCACATCGTCGCAATTTTGAAAAAAAGAGAAACTTGATAGTTTTTTTTAAACGCATAGACATGTATATCTAGTGATAGTATAATAGAAAACAAAAAGAACAAGAACGTTTTTCAAAAAAGCACTACACCTTCACTTCTTTTTTTTTGAACTATCTTTTTTTTTTACCGTCACCGTCGCTTTCTTTTTTTTAACCGTGCTATCAATAAAACCCTGAAAAGCCTTCATGGGTTCTTCAAAGTCTCCACCTGGGACTATCCCTTCCTTCAACCAGGCCTGGGAACCCGCAAGCCGCTGCATGGTCTTATGGTGCATTCCTCCACGGAGCGGGGTACAAATGTTGCTTGGGGTCCCCTAATTGTATTTGGGTCCAATCTCTCCGAGATATTCAGACTCGGATCAGCGTTCGGTTCAAATATTTGAGGTCAATACCTGATTGTCAAGATCGAGATATTGGTCCATATAGAGATACAGCCTTTTGGCTGTATCTCAAGCCAATATCTCGATGTGCCCCTCCCCAGTCCATCTTCATCATTCATTTCGTTTGCCTATTATCATTACCCACACACCACACCCCTTGCCATTATTACCCTCTCAAACACATCTCCTCACTTGCTTGGTCAGCTATTCTTACAACTTCATACTATAACTTGTTCAATGTCTATTTTCTCTTTTTCTTCACTCGACTTCTTGCATGATGTCTTGTCCTCTTTCAACCCGGTCTTCCATCAAGACTATCATATCAACTTCACTTGCTCAAGTTGTTTGCTTGATCTAGTTTTCTGTCTATGTATTATTATTTTATCTCAATCTTCTTTTTATCAATTTTCTCTTTCCTCAGGATTCAATTTAGTTTTGTACTTGATCTATTTCTGCATTGAAAGAACTTGTTTGTTTGATTTTGATTTAAATGATTTCTTGTTTTGGGTGTGGTCATGAGGATCAAACAGTACCAAAACAGGGAAAGTACGGTGCTTGATTTGAATTGAGCGGATATGCTGTGATCATATCACAAGACATGTGTAGTTGTGAGGAACGAAAAAGGAGGATGAAGGTCAACAATGACCATTTTATCAGATTGTTCAACAAGAAAGTGTGTAGATACAATCTGATATTGCGTGGATATTGTGATTCCCGAACACCAAACTGATCATGACGAGGTCAACAGATGTCTGTTGACCTCTTTTGGATTGCTGTTTGGTGATCTCTATATGCAATATGACACAATCTCGATGTGCCCCTTGAGATAGGGGCAAATTGAAATTTTGTTTTCAGGTCAGATAAAATCTGAAAACGATCCAAAACGGCCCTTATCTCCCAACTAAACAGTTGGCTGAAGTTGATTGGAAAAGTTGGGATCATTGTCCAGTGGTGGTCTGATTGATTCATCAGGCTTTCATTTTTGTTTTATAATTTTATTATCACTGTGGCGGGTTTTTGTATAAATTTCACACCAGATTTATTATAACAATGGTTTAGGTAGAGTGTTATTGTGAGATT
>NW_006768816.1:174831-176430 GCF_000204055.1 Melampsora larici-populina 98AG31
GAACCGGAAAAACACAACAGGAAGAAAGTAGAAAAACATAACACTAACAGACCTTTTGACGAAAGGTAAAGACAATAGCTCAGTCGCGTGTTGACGAGACACCGCTGAGATGATAGAAGACTACGGAGCTCTAAGCTCACTGACCTGAAGACAGAGGGTGATGGTAAAGAAATAAAACTAACAAGACGTCAAGTGAAACATAACCAACAAGATAACAGTTAGTAAACAAAAGTAATGAATGAGAAAAATAAAGACACTATACCTTTAGATATCTTGTTCCGATAATTTAAGATATGAGGAACAAGATTTCTAAAGGGGAACAAAGAGAGCGCTACATATAAGAAAATTAGAAATGAACAAAAAGAAACCCCTGAATAACAATCTGCAACTAATTTTCATCACCTCCCTGCGTCTTCTAGTTCAATCTTCATATTTGACACTTCTTCTTGCAATGTTTATGTTTTTCTAAATAAGGCAACTGGTGATTGTCTTGACCGACAACTATTAACCTCCAACACACCCCCTCAAGACAATGCCAGTTACATTTTGATCCCTAACTTGCTCCTTAACCTGATAAACTGTTGTTTTCCCAAAGCTTTTGTAAGTAAATCAGCTACCATTTCACTCGTAGGACAATGTTCAAGAATAAGATCACCATTCTTGACAATTTCTCTAATCCAATGATACTGTATCTCAATGTGTTTAGTTCTACCATGAAAAATCGATTTGTTTGTCAAATGAATTGCACCTTGATTATCACTTTGAAGAACAGTCGGATTCAAATCTTTACACCCAAACAATTCCATCATTCTCCGTAACCACAGCAATTCTTGACCTGCTTCAGTAATCGCACGATACTCAGCTTCTGTCGAGGATAAAGCAACTGTAGGTTGTAGCCTGCTTTTCCAAGACAACGCACCCCCTGCTAAGATAAAGATGTATCCCGTAGTTGATCTTCTTGTATTTTGATCACCAGCCCAATCAGCATCACAGTAAGAGTTTGGATATGAAAAACTTCTTTGACCAGACACAGTTAAGTTATCTTCACCGGAGTACACTATCCCAAGATGCATCGTTCCTTTTAAATATCGAAAAACTTGAAGTGCAGCATTCCAGTGTTGTAAACCTGGCCGATCCAAATGCTGAGACAAGACACCAACTGAGTGCGCAAGATCCGGTCGGGTACACTGGGAAAGATACATGAGAGATCCAACTGCACTGCGATAGTTATGACCAAGAAGTGAGAAATCCTTGCATTCTTCATCAGTAGCTCGATACAACTTCAAATTTGGTGTGAGTGGTGTGGATGCTGATTTTGATTCAAGCATATCAAACCTTTTGAGGACAGTAATAGCAAATTTAGTTTGAGTTAGGGTATAAATGTTAGGTGATCTTCGGTTTATTTCGATCCCAACAATGGTTTGGGCCAGTCCTAAATCTTCCATTTCCCATATTGATGAAATTTCGGCTTTGAAAGTGATAGAGTCGTTTCCAGTTATGGCCATGTCATCGACATGAACGTACACTGCTGTAAACAACTGTTCTTATTCGTTTGATCTGATGTAAATGCAAGGATCAATAGTGCATTGTTCAAAGCAG
>NW_006768816.1:176737-177961 GCF_000204055.1 Melampsora larici-populina 98AG31
AACTAGTGTCCAAACTTCTTCTTCAGAAGGGAAGACATCTCCTTGTCGCAAGCAGCCTCCCAGCTGGGGGAGTCACCCGCCAACATGGCCTTCTTGAACGACTTTGGATCGGGTTGTGAGACTAGTACAGCATTAAAGCATTGAGGTAAACAGTCAAAAAGTACTTGAGTACAGAAATCTTCATCTTCGAATTCAGAATAATTACACATTCCTTTGTAATTAACTTGAGTTTGATTTCTTGTTGATTTTCGCATTGTCAAATTTTCAAACTTATTCTTTGAAGCAACTTTTGGAATAGGTTCATGTTCAGGAATTTTGTCTTCAAGTTCCGACGATGAAGGTCCAGTATTCAACCGATCAGCGTCAGGATTTCTGTAGTCATCAGAATCCTTTGCTTTATCAGCTAATTCGCACACTTCGTTCATTTCGTCTTCATCATCGGAGTAAAGCATTTTTACTAAACTTTGAGAAGTGGCTTGATGTGATTTTAATTTGAGAAAGGGAAAAACATCCTCATTAAACGTGACATGATGTGAAGTATGTATTTTGTTGTCTTCAAGGTCATAGATCAAATAATTGAAATTATCTTGTTCAAATCCGATCAGTACTCCTTCAGAGCTAACAGGAGAGTACTTCGATTCTCGAAGTTCTTTTCGAATGAGCCGAAAAGCTTGACAACCGAGTGTTCTTATGTGTGAGATGGTAGGTTTTCGAAAATGCCAAACTTCGAAAGGAGTTCTGAAGTCGTTCAGAGCTTTGGTGACTGTTCGATTTGTTAGAAAAACTGCAGCACGACAAGACAGGAACCAGAATTTTTGAGGTAAACCCGACTGTAACATCAAACATCTGGCTTTTGTGTTGACAATACGCATTCCTCTTTCAGAAACACCGTTTTCTTCAGGAGCATAACCAGACGTTAGATGCAGTTCAATTCCAAGCTCAATGAGATAAGGTCCGAGTAGATTGTTCACAAATTCTGAACCCCTGTCCAGGGTAAACTGTTTAAGCTTACAACCAGTTTGACGCTCACTAACCGCAATGTATGATTTGAAGGTTTCAAAAACTTCTTCTTTAGTTTTGCTGGTCAATCCATAGATGTGTCTGTAGCATGAGTAATTGTCACAAAATAGGATAAAATAATTTTCATTGTTGAAACCACTAACTCTATAATTCCACTTAACTCGAGGGGCCGACAGTGTCTGACTAACTGCGTGCCCTTTTTTT
>NW_006768816.1:178781-179324 GCF_000204055.1 Melampsora larici-populina 98AG31
TATTTCCCAGGATTATCAGTTTTTTGTATGTATATTTATAAAGCTGGAAGATATTCCAGAATCAATTCTTAAGTATAGTACAAAAATAGTATTATTTGTTTGTGATTTTTTTTTCAAACCTCAATAACTCAGTCAATTTAGGTCACAAAGGTTAATAAACTAACTATTCTTGGTGGGGGAATACAGGAGCAGGTTTGTACAGGTTCATGATGCTGTATGACATCATCTCAATTTCGGTGGTATCCCAGCCACTTCCCAACAAATTCTCAATTGATGAATGGTATCCATTTGATATCCATTTCATAACTTCCTCATAACTTGCTCATAAATTGCTATGGTCGGTGGGAGGCACTGGCCTGCCAGTGACTTGTGATTGGGGGCTATGATTGATAGGAAATTTACTGGTATTTGGTGGCAATTAATTCAAGACAGTTGTGATATCTTAGGGCCCGTTCGGACACCGCGAGCAGATACGATGTGGCCAAATTTCACACCAAAGAAGTTACATACGGCCACATTTAGGGGATACAAAGTAGAAAGCCG
>NW_006768816.1:179997-204875 GCF_000204055.1 Melampsora larici-populina 98AG31
GAACGAAAAAGGAGGATGAAGGTCAACAATGACCACTTTTATCAGATTGTTCAACAAGAAAGTGTGTAGATACAATCTGATATTGCGTGGATATTGTGATTCCCGAACACCAAACTGATCATGACGAGGTCAACAGATGTCTGTTGACCTCTTTTGGATTGCTGTTTGGTGATCTCTATATGCAATATGACACAATCTCGATGTGCCCCTTGAGATAGGGGCAAATTGAAATTTTGTTTTCAGGTCAGATAAAATCTGAAAACGATCCAAAACGGCCCTTATCTCCCAACTAAACAGTTGGCTGAAGTTGATTGGAAAAGTTGGGATCATTGTCCAGTGGTGGTCTGATTGATTCATCAGGCTTTCATTTTTGTTTTATAATTTTATTATCACTGTGGCGGGTTTTTGTATAAATTTCACACAGATTTATTATAACAATGGTTTAGGTAGAGTGTTATTGTGAGATTTCAAGATGAAGACTGTGACGACCTTTTGACAAAAGGTAAAGACAATAGCTCAGTCGCGTGTTGACGAGACACCGCTGAGATGATAGAAGACTACGGAGCTCTAAGCTCACTGACCTTTTGACGAAAGGTAAAGACAATAGCTCAGTCGCGTGTTGACGAGACACCGCTGAGATGATAGAAGACTACGGAGCTCTAAGCTCACTGACCTGAAGACAGAGGGTGATGGTAAAGAAATAAAACTTTAGATATCTTGTTCCGATAATTTAAGATATGAGGAACCGGAAAAACAACACAGGAAGAAAGTAGAAAAACATAACACTAACAGACCTTTTGACGAAAGGTAAAGACAATAGCTCAGTCGCGTGTTGACGAGACACCGCTGAGATGATAGAAGACTACGGAGCTCTAAGCTCACTGACCTGAAGACAGAGGGTGATGGTAAAGAAATAAAACTAACAAGACGTCAAGTGAAACATAACCAACAAGATAACAGTTAGTAAACAAAAGTAATGAATGAGAAAAATAAAGACACTATACCTTTAGATATCTTGTTCCGATAATTTAAGATATGAGGAACAAGATTTCTAAAGGGGAACAAAGAGAGCGCTACATATAAGAAAATTAGAAATGAACAAAAAGAAACCCCTGAATAACAATCTGCAACTAATTTTCATCACCTCCCTGCGTCTTCTAGTTCAATCTTCATATTTGACACTTCTTCTTGCAATGTTTATGTTTTTCTAAATAAGGCAACTGGTGATTGTCTTGACCGACAACTATTAACCTCCAACACACCCCCTCAAGACAATGCCAGTTACATTTTGATCCCTAACTTGCTCCTTAACCTGATAAACTGTTGTTTTCCCAAAGCTTTTGTAAGTAAATCAGCTACCATTTCACTCGTAGGACAATGTTCAAGAATAAGATCACCATTCTTGACAATTTCTCTAATCCAATGATACTGTATCTCAATGTGTTTAGTTCTACCATGAAAAATCGATTTGTTTGTCAAATGAATTGCACCTTGATTATCACTTTGAAGAACAGTCGGATTCAAATCTTTACACCCAAACAATTCCATCATTCTCCGTAACCACAGCAATTCTTGACCTGCTTCAGTAATCGCACGATACTCAGCTTCTGTCGAGGATAAAGCAACTGTAGGTTGTAGCCTGCTTTTCCAAGACAACGCACCCCCTGCTAAGATAAAGATGTATCCCGTAGTTGATCTTCTTGTATTTTGATCACCAGCCCAATCAGCATCACAGTAAGAGTTTGGATATGAAAAACTTCTTTGACCAGACACAGTTAAGTTATCTTCACCGGAGTACACTATCCCAAGATGCATCGTTCCTTTTAAATATCGAAAAACTTGAAGTGCAGCATTCCAGTGTTGTAAACCTGGCCGATCCAAATGCTGAGACAAGACACCAACTGAGTGCGCAAGATCCGGTCGGGTACACTGGGAAAGATACATGAGAGATCCAACTGCACTGCGATAGTTATGACCAAGAAGTGAGAAATCCTTGCATTCTTCATCAGTAGCTCGATACAACTTCAAATTTGGTGTGAGTGGTGTGGATGCTGATTTTGATTCAAGCATATCAAACCTTTTGAGGACAGTAATAGCAAATTTAGTTTGAGTTAGGGTATAAATGTTAGGTGATCTTCGGTTTATTTCGATCCCAACAATGGTTTGGGCCAGTCCTAAATCTTCCATTTCCCATATTGATGAAATTTCGGCTTTGAAAGTGATAGAGTCGTTTCCAGTTATGGCCATGTCATCGACATGAACGTACACTGCTGTAAACAACTGTTCTTCTTCGTTTGATCTGATGTAAATGCAAGGATCAATAGTGCATTGTTCAAAGCAGAGAGCAATAAGACTTTGAGTGACATCATCTTGCCAGATCTTCGGTGATTGTTTAAGGCCGTATAATGATCTATTCAACTTGAGTACTTTATCTTCTTGACCAACTACAACATAACCTTCAGGTTGTTCCATATATATTTCTTCTTCTAAAATGCCATTTAAGAAAGCAGTCACCGCATCCATTTGATGGACTTCCCAGCCGTGAATAGCTGCCATAGCCAGGAGTAGTCGAAGGGATGTAGGTTTACCCGGTAGGAGCAAATGTTTCACCGTAGTCTTCACCTTCGACTTGAGTATTGCCTAAAGCCACAAATCGAGCCTTGTACTTAATCGAACCATCAGGATTGTCTTCTTTCGAAATATCCACATTCCAGGAATGGCTGGTTTGTGAGTTGGTCTTTAACTAGTGTCCAAACTTCTTTCTTCAGAAGGGAAGACATGTCCTTGTCGCAAGCAGCCTTCCAGCTGGGGGAGTCACCCGCCAACATGGGCTTCTTGAACGACTTTGGATCGGGTTGTGAGACTAGTACAGCATTAAAGCATTGAGGTAAACCGTCAAAAAGTACTTGAGTACAGAAATCTTCATCTTCGAATTCCGAATAATTACACATTCCTTTGTAATTAACTTGAGTTTGATTTCTTGTTGATTTTCGCATTGTCAAATTTTCAAACTTATTCTTTGAAGCAACTTTTGGAATAGGTTCATGTTCAGGAATTTTGTCTTCAAGTTCCGACGATGAAGGTCCAGTATTCAACCGATCAGCGTCAGGATTTCTGTAGTCATCAGAATCCTTTGCTTTATCAGCTAATTCGCACACTTCGATCATTTCGTCTTCATCATCGGAGTAAAGCATTTTTACTAAACTTTGAGAAGTGGCTTGATGTGATTTTAATTTGAGAAAGGGAAAAACATCCTCATTAAACGTGACATGATGTGAAGTATGTATTTTGTTGTCTTCAAGGTCATAGATCAAATAATTGAAATTATCTTGTTCAAATCCGATCAGTACTCCTTCAGAGCTAACAGGAGAGTACTTCGATTCTCGAAGTTCTTTTCGAATGAGCCGAAAAGCTTGACAACCGAGTGTTCTTATGTGTGAGATGGTAGGTTTTCGAAAATGCCAAACTTCGAAAGGAGTTCTGAAGTCGTTCAGAGCTTTGGTGACTGTTCGATTTGTTAGAAAAACTGCAGCACGACAAGACAGGAACCAGAATTTTTGAGGTAAACCCGACTGTAACATCAAACATCTGGCTTTTGTGTTGACAATACGCATTCCTCTTTCAGAAACACCGTTTTCTTCAGGAGCATAACCAGACGTTAGATGCAGTTCAATTCCAAGCTCAATGAGATAAGGTCCGAGTAGATTGTTCACAAATTCTGAACCCCTGTCCAGGGTAAACTGTTTAAGCTTACAACCAGTTTGACGCTCACTAACCGCAATGTATGATTTGAAGGTTTCAAAAACTTCTTCTTTAGTTTTGCTGGTCAATCCATAGATGTGTCTGTAGCATGAGTAATTGTCACAAAATAGGATAAAATAATTTTCATTGTTGAAACCATTAACTCTATAAATTCCACTTAAGTCTACATGTACATTTTCGAGGAATTTAATAGCACGAGGACGAGTATGATTAAAGGGAAGTTTGGTGTTTTTAGAGAGACTACAGATTTCACACGACTCAAAGTTATCCTCCAAGACATCAATCCCATCTACACTTTCGTGATTTTTCATAGTCCTTAAGTATTGATCGCTTAAATGACCTAGACGACGGTGAACAATTGATGAGTTAATTGAACTTGAAGATTGATCTCTGTGAACTGATGAGCTTACAGGAGTGATTTTGACATTCATAAGACCATTCTGTAAGATAACACCATTAAACAAAGCTAGTCCATCTTTAACTAAAGCAAAACAGGTCGGTTCTGAATCATTGTACACTTCTCTAACCCCTTTTCTCTTGAGAGTTCCTCCTGATATTAAATTCTTCCTCAATTCAGGAACGTAGAGACATTCGGTGAGTTCAAAAACAGAGTTATCGCCAGCCTTCAATTGAATCTTTCCAATACTATCAACCGCTAACGATACATCACCCCCAGCAAGTTTCAATCTTCGATTTTTATCTTCAACTGGCTTAAGACTGTCCTTCACGAATAGTGATTTATCATTAAACATGTGGTGCGTTGCTCCCGTGTCATGAAGTGCCCAGATGATGTCAGAGTTGATGGATTCTAAGGAGTTTGCTTCAGGTTCGGAAGTGATGAGTTCAAAACTCGTGTGATTAGTTTCTTCAGGTGAACTAGTGATCGAGTCAAATTCGGCATTCAACGACAGCATTTGAATTGAGTCTGCAACAGAGTTAGCAGAAGGAGTATCAACTCTTTGCATTCCTCTCACTTGACTTGAGTTGGAATTTGATGGACGTGTTGAAAACTGTCTTCCTCGATGATTCCAACTACCTCGAGCACGGCGCCGAGCAAGAAAATCGTCGCGTTCTCTGAAGTTTTGAGGTTTCGACCAGCACTTGTCTGGAGGATGAGGACCATGACAGACCGTTTCTGTACACATTACTCTCGTTGATCGAACGGCAGAATTGGCAGATATGAAAGGAGTTGATTCAATGTGATTTACTTCTCTGGTGGCTTCAGTTGTAAACGAGTTTTGTCTGGTGTCGTAATCACGAAGGTACTTGATGACATCTTTTCGAGTAAGAGGAGAAACCGTTGCATGAATGAATTCGACGATTGAAGGCGGTAAGGTAGTGATTGCGTCAATAAGTCTAATAGCTGATTGAGTATCATCCATCTTTCCTCCATATCTAGTAAACTCGATAAATAAACTTTCAAATTTATCAAGGAAGGTTGAAATAGTATCACTTCTGTGTATGGAAACAGTACTTAGAGTTTTTGAGATAGAAGCTAAACGTTGAGAATTGATGAGAAAATGACGTTCTTTCAGAAAACTCCAGAGAGAGAAAGGATCATAGACCAGACTTAGAGAATCTTCAGGGTCAGTAAGGTGATTTACAGCTTGAGTATTGTTACTCTTGTCTAGATGATTTAAGATATAATTGACTAGAATCTTTTTGGTTTTCAAAATCTGAGCTGCCGATAAATCAGGATCTTTGTAATCTTTAGTTAATATATAATGATGAAGCTCCAGATTGTCCAAATTGCCAAAAACAACTCGACTCCACGACGCGTAGTTACCATCCTCAAGATTGTCCGTTATTTTGAACTTGAACAGAGCAGTAGTTAGTTGTTGTCCGTATTTTTGGATAGCGTTTCCAAAAAGCGAAACAACACCTTCATCTGGTGTAGACATAATGACTTCGGATGGTACACGTTCGAGAGGATTGACAGAATCAGGTAAAGTTGAGGAATCGAAGAACTCTTGATTGACGGTTCTATCTGAAGATGAAGCTTCAGACTCGTTGTAGGTATTGGTAGAATCGGCTGGACTGGGAGGATCGAATGGATTTGTTGACATAAACTAGACTGAGTTAGATTGAGCTGATCGAAGCTCTCGCTACCATGTGAGATTTCAAGATGAAGACTGTGACGACCTTTTGACGAAAGGTAAAGACAATAGCTCAGTCGCGTGTTGACGAGACACCGCTGAGATGATAGAAGACTACGGAGCTCTAAGCTCACTGACCTTTTGACGAAAGGTAAAGACAATAGCTCAGTCGCGTGTTGACGAGACACCGCTGAGATGATAGAAGACTACGGAGCTCTAAGCTCACTGACCTGAAGACAGAGGGTGATGGTAAAGAAATAAAACTTTAGATATCTTGTTCCGATAATTTAAGATATGAGGAACCGGAAAAACAACACAGAAAGAAAGTAGAAAAACATAACACTAACAGACCTTTTGACGAAAGGTAAAGACAATAGCTCAGTCGCGTGTTGACGAGACACCGCTGAGATGATAGAAGACTACGGAGCTCTAAGCTCACTGACCTGAAGACAGAGGGTGATGGTAAAGAAATAAAACTAACAAGACGTCAAGTGAAACATAACCAACAAGATAACAGTTAGTAAACAAAAGTAATGAATGAGAAAAATAAAGACACTATACCTTTAGATATCTTGTTCCGATAATTTAAGATATGAGGAACAAGATTTCTAAAGGGGAACAAAGAGAGCGCTACATATAAGAAAATTAGAAATGAACAAAAAGAAACCCCTGAATAACAATCTGCAACTAATTTTCATCACCTCCCTGCGTCTTCTAGTTCAATCTTCATATTTGACACTTCTTCTTGCAATGTTTATGTTTTTCTAAATAAGGCAACTGGTGATTGTCTTGACCGACAACTATTAACCTCCAACAGTTATATCAGTAAAACGAATGTAAAAGAACAAACTTCCTGGCTAAATTGTTTTTGTCATTTGAGAAAACAACCCGTAGATATCTCTAGGACAGCCTAGGAGATATCCAAGATCTTGATATCTAAAACTGATCCAAAGCTTTACCGGTGCTCAGCAGCCTAGATGCCCAGTGGACAGTGCAAGAGAATCACTTCATGAGGATCAGTGCTGCAATTTCCTCCATGAAAAGCCTTGATAGATGTCACTTTAAAAGTGCAAACTTGCTTCATTGCAAGAAACACTAAATAAACACGTCCAGTGAGAGGAGACCACTAAAACTTAGAAAGACTGTAGCCAAATAGTTGGAGCAAGAGAAAGATTTGTCCATTGATACGCTCGGATTTTATAGTTCACAAATGTTGATAGACTTTGCAGTCTAATCTTATACATCTATATATATATATATATATTGGGGTGGCCCAATGGGCCCTGCTCAGGCATCTCCCCTCTGGAGTCTGAGGGACGCGTCTCTGTGTGGTGTCCAAGGATGTCCGTCCCTCACCAAGAATAATTGGACATCCCACAGACATCTGAGTGTCCTTGTGGTGTAAGACATCACGTGCATATGGTGGCTGTGGAGCGCCAAATGAGTCAAACCCCCAAAGTGCAAAAAATCAACCTGAAACTTGCCCTCAAAGCCCTGTCTAGTTTATCCCAAGTCTGACCAGAATCACTGTGCCCATTGTCACTCCCTGTCTGCTGAGTGTTGATTCCACCAAGTGGTTCTTCATATCACACTGCAAAGATTAATCAACTTCCCCAAGTGGGCAGGAAAAAATGATTGGGAGTATCATTTGTCATAAAATGATCTATCACTCCACACCAGATCCATACACCCACACTACATATGTGTAGCAGGCTCAGTGAATTGGTGGTTATCTTGTACATACAGTTCTGCTCAGTTATCTGCTCATCAGGATGAGTTATTCATATGTAATACATGCTGTAGCTTTTTTCAGATTGACAAAGGCATTCAAAAGATAGACTACATACACTGACCCAACGTTTTGGTGTAATCTCATCAACTCAACTGCATGTAATACCCTTTCTGTTACTAAGAAATAGCTTCAAAAATATTGCCTGAGCAGCAACAGAATTATATATAGTGAATTCTTGGGACAATTTTTTCCAAGTCAAAAAAGTTACATGTGGTATAAAATGTGATTTATATATTCTGATGGGCATAAAACTGAGCAGACCTGTATGTACATGATGGAAAACTATTTAATTAGCGTACTGCACATATGTAGTGTGGGTGTTGAGGCTCAGGTGAGCGGTATTGGATCTTTTTATGACAAACTGTACTATTAATCGTTTTCCTCTTCCAATGTGGGGAAGTTGAATGATGTTCACAGTGTCAGCAACAGAGTGATCCTTGTGTGGAGTTGTTATAAAAAGCATTGGACTCACAATGCACTAAGATTCTTCTTCCGAGCAATTTCTGTTGAAGAACAAGTTGCATTTTCTCTCAGTGTTTGCTGTAGAAAAGCAAGCTGCACCAATTGCTTAAAAAATAATCATCATATATAATGATCAATGTATCACGGTTTCAAGGTAACATCACAGGGAGATCACAAGTATATATTTGAAAAATCTGTCTGATAAATATCAACATTACTCATGAGAATACTTTCAAAGATCATCATCTTGAACAACTGCATTCTTTTTACAAGGTTTAGTTTTTTAAAAACATCACCCACTGGGTGAATGATGCTCTGAGATTGAGGACCAATACTATATACAGCAGCTCCAAGAATCATTGGTCATTTTTGAATTTTTCCTGTACTACGGACAAAAGTCAAAAAGTCCAAAACCATGGTCAAAATTTGGACGAAAAACCTTATTTGGACAGCTGTTCACATCTCTGTGAGTAACCCATGACGCTATCTCACCAATCTCCAACCGTTTGATATTGCTCTCAACTCAATCAATCTCACCTATTCTTGATCTCATATATTCTTTCACCCCTTTTACACCCTACTCACTCCAGCAATACCGCAAGAGCACCGCACCATGTTGCGGTTGCGGTGCGGTTGGGTAGCGCTTTTGGGCGTGCAATAGCAACGCAATATAGTGCGGTGCCAGCACTCTGCAACCTGGGTTCAAAAAACCCGTTGCTCAGAAACCGGCACCACAATTGCGGTCGGTTTTTGACAGTTATTTAGGGCAAATCTTGCGAAATAGGGCAATATTGCGCACTTTTCGCAATTTTTGCCCGACTGCTCCACAACAGCGGGGTAGAAAAAAACACCCCATTGCGGAGTGGTTGCGTAGCGTAATAATGCGCCGACTGCGCAACACAATGGAAATAGGTCAAAATTCATTGTGTTGCATAGCGCTTGAGGTGTTGACTCCAGCCTGTTTCACTTGCTCAACTCTTACTCACTCCAGTCTGTTTCACTGGCTCAACTCTTCAACTCTAGGTCATTCCCGTCCTTCCAAAAAATATCACCACCAATTTAAAGCAGCATTTGATGTCAACACCAATTCAAAACAGTCCATTTGAAAAGCACATGCGAAGGGAAGAACTTGCTTTGCCTGGATTTGAAGTGTCTTGCCAAGGTGGCCGTTTTGTCTCATATTCTTAACATCTGCGAAGCTGATGACAGCTTCCTCACTTTTTAACAGAAACGGTGTAGAACTTATAACCCAACAAGGGTTATACAGAGCTGGAAGAGGATAATCCACTAATAAAATGACTAGTAGAAGTTGTCTAAGGACTGCTCTTCTAAAACAACACAATCAGAAAGAGCTCTGTTGTATTGAGTACTGATAAGGCACCAGAGAAATATATCTTCACACGTAATTTAACTTCAAAAACACACTTTGTATTACTATCAACACTGCTATAGTGTTATTCCCAATTGATAACTAAAAGAAATAAGCAATATCTGATTTGATATTATTCCCAATAAGTCTTTATGACTATAAGACTAAAGTAAATTTCTCTTTATAATTGTAATAAAGGGCGTATTTAAGTGACCAGGTACTATTAAAATAAGTTTATAATGATAAACAAAATAATAATGGCGTAAATGATAAAGAAAAAAGGGGAACAACAGTCCCAAAACCCTCTCAAAGTATATATAACAATGTACTAGAACTTTTACAATGGTCAACAGCCTCAAAACCAATCAAATCCGCCCAAAATTCCCTAAAAACCCTATGATGACGCAATGTAATGATTTTGTTACTAATAAATGATGTAATTTTCACAGCTAAAAGTGATCAATGACGCAATAATATGATGTACAGCACTTCTTATGATGAATACAGGTGATTTTTTCCTTGTAAACTAGCTGAAAACCAATTTTTGAGATTACGAATTTTTTCAGATGTGCTCCAATTTTTGATTACTAAAGTGCATCTTGTAGCCCACGTGTTACTGATCATTTCTGACACCTACATGACCTACTTCTGATGAGTGATGAGTAAGATATTGAGTTGTGAAGTTAAAGTTTTTAGTGTTACATGTGACTTGTGACTGTAAATTCGAGATTCACACCAATTCTTTATTTGCCTTATAACTTTTTCACTACTCCTCCATTACTAATGATTTAAAGTTTGTACATTATGTAATCCACTCTTCTGCGTTGAATGAGCCATCTACCAACCTATTCTGACGTCATTTGACATATGTAATTAGCTGAAAACCTCCATTTTCCACGAATTTCACCCATTTTCTTCACTTTTCACAGCTACTACTCTCTTTTTCTTGCTTTTGTAATATGACATCATCATCTATAACCTTAAAAATCCCAAAAAATCCTCTTGGCAACCTTAAATTCCATCACTTCCACTATTACACAACCAAACTACACGTGTACCTCTTGTTTACCAACTTCGAAAAAGTGCCTTTTCCCTAATAACTTCTGTTTCTACTTATCAACCTTGAAGATTAAAATTGTCATAGTATAATATAATGTTGTTCTTTCATATTCTAACCTCATAATACCCATAACTTTATTTCTACTAACCTAAAAACCATTTTCCAACCTTTGTACCTATAATTTCGAATTTTTCTTATGTTTTTCTTTCTTTCTTTTTGTAATAAATTTGTAAGTAAACTATAATGATCTTAATATATAATGTGAAAAAATAAATAAAAAATGATGTAATGTTGACCTAATGACCAATACATAAGCCTACAAGAGCTTCAATTGATCAAAACCCTCCATTTCGAATTTTCTTTCCTGCTGAATCCTGCTAATAAACTGGTAAACTGGTAATTGTGAATTTTTTAATTGATCCTATAAATTGATCACCACAACGGAAACGACTACGCACCCTTTTTTGAATTCCAATAGGTCTCGGCAATTGAAAAATCAAAGACGCACAAACCATACAGGTGCCAAAGAATTCAACCAAAGACCTCCTAAGGTCTTCTTCCAACCTGTCACCTTATCATCCAAAGCAACGTGAGGAAACAGACTGATGTTGATTCAGGAATCAGAGAATTCTTTCAAGGACCTTCAAATCAAACCTTCAGAAAGAAACGTACGCACCAACAATCAACTCAATCTGGCTCCAAAGAGTTCACTCAAACATGTACCTTCCAGGCCACGCCAAGCTAATTAAGCCTTTTGACCTCCCACCTTCAATACAAAGGACACGGACTCTAGAAACACACTCTTCACAAGAAACAGAATTTAACGGACGTGGTTCAAAAACTCAGAGGGCTCCCCAATATTTCAGGGACGTACCTTCAAGCAGGGATGCAGGAATGAGTACCAAGTATGAGTATATACTCAACTGATACTCACTTTGTACGGGTTTACAGGGCCAAAAATAGGCAAAAATACTCGGTATACTCAATAATACTCACTTTACTGAGTAAACTCATACTCACTCCTGCATCCCCGCCTTCAAGCTCTGATTTTGCCTATAAAAGAGGCTGCTATTTGGCCACCTAAACCGCTCCTTCATCAGTCTTCTCTTCGATCATCTGAAATCTCACTTACCAACTCTTCATCACACTTTTTAAAAATTCACATTCCATGAATTGTTATCTAAGCTCCTTCTAAATCAGTCCTATTGTTGCCTCTTTCAGAAACACCATAGTAGTGCGTGTGATGTTAATCTCTTTTTAAAATCACATGTGTTTTTCTCTCAATCATCTCGATATTTTTGAATAGGACATGTCAAACCCTAGCCTTACCCCCTCTGGCCAAGCGTCATCAACCAATGCTACCACTGCGGTCACTGTGGTCAACAACACCAACGCGGCCCCTGTGACTGGTTGGATGAATCAGCGTAAGTACAGTCGGGTGCGGATAGTTTACATAACGGCCAGATTTAACCACTGAGCACAAGATGCAATTCAAAGATATATAAAAAATGGCTAATCACAAAGACTGCTAAAATTGTATATTATGAAAGCTGACATGCTTCTCTAACTAAGGATACATTCTGAGTTCAATGACTCAACAAAGAAGGCCCAAAAACACTATATTCACCATTTTGTATGCCCTCCCTTTGCTTCAATCACAGCTTGCATCCGGGCTGGCATGGATGCCACAAGAGATTCCAGCTTGCTATCTGAAATTGAGTTCCATTCAAGATTTGATACAGTCTTCATTTCAGACACTGTCCAAGGCTGATGTTTTGTTGAGACGGCCATTTTCATGTCTTGCCAAATATTTTCAATCGGGTTGAGATTGGGGCTGTTGGCTGGCCATTCTAACTTTGAGATGGGGTGCATATCTCTCCAAGACTGAGCAACTTTGCATCAGTGAACAGGTGCCCCATCCTCCATCAAGATTAAACCAGAGGGAGTGGTGGGAGAGTTGAGAAAGGGACCTAAACTACCCTCATATACTTGTCCAACAAAGTCAGATCCTGTTCGCTTTCCGGGTTCCATGAAGATCATATCAAGCCGAGAATTTGCAGTGAAGGCACCCCAGATCATTGTTGAACTGCGTCCGCTTTTGAAAGTTGGGGTTAAACAATCTTTATTGTATTTTTCACCAGCCTTGCGCCACACCTGAACCTGACGAGAATTCTTCCCAATTTCAAAACTAGATTCATCCGTCCAAATCACTTTCTTCCAATCATCTACAGTCCAGTTCTTGTGTTTTTTTGCAAATTTGAGTCGCTTAGTCATATGAGAAGGTGACAGGTAAGGTTTTGCTACAGCTACACATGAATGAAAACCAAGTTTGTGGAGCTCTGAGCGCACCGTAGTGCAACCAACTTGAGTAGGCAAATCCGAAGCAATGTTGGCCAGTGGAGCTCTTCTGTCCTTCTTTGCTTGCCTCACAAGGCTCCTTCAATCTTGATCTGTGAGTTTTTTGGGTCTTCCAGAGGCTTTTGACAATGAGAAAGTATTTGTTCTCTTGAACTTTGAAATTGCTGTATAAACGGTTGGCCTAGGATGGTGGAGCTTTTTGGATATCTCGGTACCTGAAAGACCAGCCTTGTGCATTCCAATAATACAAGCACACTCAACAGGCTCTAAGCACCTTGTTTTCATTTTTTGAGAAACAATGATCAAGAGTTGTTCCAGGAATTTGGATGGTAAAGGTGATATACCTTCACACATAGACACAACCAGCGGGGGTTGTTATGTAAACTATCTGCACCCGACTGTACATACAATTCTTCTACCTGATATCTAAGTGACAGACAAAATCAAGCCAAGCTAATTGTATGCCTAGTTTGGGAAGTCCCCAATGACCATTGGGAGGGAGATGATGCTCCAGCCCGTTCTCTCAAAATGGACCCTTTGTTTCAAG
This sequence comes from Melampsora larici-populina 98AG31, assembly GCF_000204055.1. Classification (NCBI taxonomy): domain Eukaryota; kingdom Fungi; phylum Basidiomycota; class Pucciniomycetes; order Pucciniales; family Melampsoraceae; genus Melampsora; species Melampsora laricis-populina. The sequence goes on from NW_006768816.1 coordinate 193,444, forward strand.
TCGGCTCTTTTGAGCGTGAAGAGTTTGATAAGCATAAGAAGGTTGTTATACAGGTGCTTTTCAAGATCCATATGGAGAACAAGGTCATCATCAAGGCCCAACATGCTTCCAAACGTTCTGGAACAACCACTGTCAACCTGATTGACTCCAAGTTTTTCAACACAGGTGAAGTTTTGGAGCTCAGAACTTGCTTATACGGCAAATCTTTCAATGACCTCAAGGAGCTAGCAACGCCACCGGCGCTCCGCCCGAGATAGCGCGGGCGGAGCGGTAGCACAGCGCCCGCCCCGCCCGTGCTATGACTTTGGCCGCATAGCGGCCAAACCGCCCTGCTATAGCTATGGCCTAGCCCTAGCCAACTTAGCGGTTTTGGGTTAAGTAGGGCATAGCGCAATCTCGCTGTGCTATGAGGCGCCACAGCGCCCACGAGCGCTTAGCGCCATGGGACCTCATAGCGCCTCATAGCAACCCATAGCGCAACCCATAGCCATCTATAGCAACCCATAGCACGCAAACTGGGTTCCAAGGTCAGTCTCGACCTGTCTCGACTCTCAAGCATCAACACTATAGTCTATAGCTCAATACCCACTCGATCTGGATCCCACCTTCACCTCACAACATATCGAATACAACCAATTCACGCCCATATCCCAATGGAATACTTTGGGATTCAATACCCGAGTCACGCCTAAACAACCATCAGTCTCACCTTTACTGGACCTTCATACGTGCGATTCATCTTTGAAAGATGGAGTGGTTTTGTAGGCAACAAGTGATCCCGGCTCCATCTATAAAAGGCTCTCAAGGTGAGTGCATTTACGACTTTCTCATCAATCCCATCATTCTTTGGGTCTTTGACTATTTGGCCTTTTTCTAACCCTGGTTCCACGATCCCTCTTTAACTTACGATTAGACTTTCCCCTTTATCCATCTACCCTTATCCAATTACACTTCGATTTAGATTGTCCGGATAATCATTCACTTGTCTTTTATACCATGTCACCTCCAGCTGCCGATTCCAAAAGCTACACCCAATCAACCCTCCAGCTTGAGGGTTTGGATACCCTAGGTCCAACCTCAACTCGTATCACAACTTCGCGTACACTTCGAGTTCGAAGCCCAGCACGCCCTCGACCAGGCTTTGTTATGCCGTCACCTGACTCCCAACGATCGATTCAATTACCCAGCAAAGATGATGTATGGGAAGACGAGGACCACACATCAGATGTGTCATCGATTGCACCGCCATCCGAGTCAGCTTCTGTCAGAGTGCGAAGAGTCCCCAAGTCAAAGTCACCTTATTTTCAACGTGAGGGTAAGCGCAAGAGCTCGACTTCTAGAAACGTTTCGAGCACATCTCAACACCGTGGAGCCCCAGTAAAGAAGAAGAAGAAGCAAAGTAATGTCCTTCAGGTATGTTCAATACATTTCTATACCTTCTTTAACCTTTTTTTTCCTTATCAAGTTCTCATGCATGCTTCTTCAGGACTATGATGTTCCACGAGGTGTCGACGTCAATCAGGATTCCGATGTAGAGGTGGTCAAAACGCCAGCTGTTAGACGTGCCCACCTCGGCCGTGTATGCAAGCTCTTAGAGTTCTATGAACCCCCGATTCATGTGAAAGGCGAGGTACGAGTGGCTCTCATATAGTAGTTTCTTATATTCTATATGAGTGTTTGTTCTCTGACAATGTTGTTATGATGATTGTTCATATGTCTAGACAGGAGACAATCCTCGTTGATACCGATGCAGATATTGTCGTGGGTACTTTGTGCGCGGCAAGCGGAGTCACTTCAACTTGTACTCTCATCGCGACGGAGCGAAGGACCGTCCTGCCTGTCCAAAACGACACCTTGCGATACGATTGCTCGCGATTATCTTGGTGTTTCAGGTACTACTTGCCCGTGTGAGCGGACTTTTTCCTCTGCTGCAGACATCACTGTCCCCGGTCGCAGTTCTTTAACTGCAAAGATGGTCAGCAAACTTGTTAGCGTACGTGAATGGTTAAAGTCGGAGATCAGACTTTCTGGTAAATATGCTGATGCATGGGCGTATGTCCAAGCTTATCAAGCCCAGCAAAAGAAGGCTAAGAAGTAATTTTTTTAAAAAGATGTTGCTTTTACAATTTTGATACTTTTCTTTAATTCTGTTTCCTCAACAAAATATTCAAACACATAAAAATATGCCTGTTTTCTATTCTTTCTCGATAAAATCTCCAAAAAAACTCGATTTTTTTTTTCTTTGTCAATATTTGTGTCCGGCTTGTTTCTTTGGTTTTGTGTGACTGTCAAATCCCCACTCTGGTGAATACATGCTTAGTAATGTCAAGTGCTGCGTTCCAAACAAAAAAAAACGCTTTTTGTCGCTATATTTTGTGAGATCAGTCAGAGCGGAGCGGAGCGTTTGGAGACCCCGAAAAACTCGCTTTGAGTCGCTAAGTCATGTGAGATTTAGCGATAGCAGAGCGGAGCGCTTGTAAAGGCCGCACTGCTATCAATAGTCATAGCGCCTCCCAGTATATAGCGTAGCGCTGGGCGATTTATTTGAGCGCCAAACCGCTCCGCTCGTGAAAATGGCGAATATAGCGGAGCGGAGCGCCGGTGGCGTTGGAGCTAGCTGGGGCTATATGCAAACGTTATGCCCCTGGAATGAAGAAGATGGTACTTCACTCCGACGTAGCCCCCATCTTGACTTGGAAGGTGACTTCTGGCCGCCAACCAGTCATTTTTCTTGAGGATTACCATAAGTATTTCAATATGGTTCAAAATGTGCAAACCCAAAGGCGCCGAGCTATTCTGCTCATTTATACTGAGTCTTCAAAGGTTGCTGCAAAGAGAAAGGCCCACATGAGTCATCCATGGATTAAATCTTTTAATCTCTTCTGTTCATTTTTTTCATTTTTTTCCAACTTTATTAATTTTTTTGCATTTTGAATTCATCCTTCATGCTCAGGCAAGCGCAGCTGTAAAGCCCATTGCCACTAACAACGGCCCCGAAGCAATTCACTTGGAGCTTGCCCATACCAATGAGCGTCTAAAGGTGAGTTTGTGGTGCTATTGCGAGTTTTGGTTCCACTTTGTGAACTTTCTCTTTGTATTTCGGCAGGCATCTGAAAAACTTGGTGGCATTACACGAGACCACCGCTGAAATTTTCAGTAAACACGCTGAAACTGGCAGGAAAGGCGGTGATGGAGTAATTTTGACACCCCCCTTGGGATCCCAACTTTCATTACCAATCCACGCTGAAAGTGGCATTCAAGTGGGCCCAGAGTGTAGTAATTCCATCCTTTTTTTTTAATCTTTCCCCGTCACTTTTCCCCTTTGGCCATCCTGTCTCTATCTATATTCATTCCTTTTTGTTATTATAGCAAAACAATCTCGCTACTCTCACAATGCCACCTAACACTAGGGAATTCCGTGCCGAGATCACCAAGACCCAAGTCATGCATCCTGGCATGAAGCTGAAAGACCGACTCAAGCTCAAATATCAACCTGGGACCTCGTTTTCCAGTTCAAGTACCAGCAACAGCCATCAAGTTCAAGGTTCAGGAGAATCACCTTTCAAGAATGGGGCCAATCTTACCCAGGAATCTTGTAAGTGATCTATCACTTTGAAAAGTTGTGGTTTGACACTCACATTATCTCTTATTTTATCCGGCGGATGGACCTAAAATCAAGGTCTGCAGTGGTCAGCGAGGTCCTTTCTTGGACAACGGTAAACGTTTCAAGCAAGAATCATGTAAGTTTTCTTTTTGTTTTTTGTTTTCGTTGAGGTTAAATCTGACCTACAATGTATTTAAACAGCCGATCCTCAACTCTTGAAATCTCCATCCAAACAGGGTGGGAAGCGCGAAGTCCTGGGCACTGTGACCAACCTACACCACAAGAAGATGAAGAAGGAGCTTAGTAAGTGTTGGACTCCTGCCTTTGAGACTTTGAGATTACTAACTAACAAAAACTCTCTTGATTTAGATTCAGCTGTGTTTTCCAAAACCAAAAATTCCGAAATGTGTTCCAAGATGTCGAGCGCCAATCTTGATGAGTTGGAGTTGCTTCATGAGCATGAAGCGCTCTTTGACAAGTTTGTCAAAGAATGTGGTGTGACCACAAACTACGCCAAAACCCGCAACATCATGATCAAATCAGGCTACAAATCGTGGACCGACCTTGTGCCCAGCCTTAAAATGACTGAGCACACTTTGGTCGAATGTGTAATTTGCTCAGACCTTTGTAGTGTCATGCTTGACAAGTCTCAGGCAAGCCACAACAAAATTAACAAAATTCGTGAGCAATTCAACTTGTCCAGCAATCGATTCATCACCTCATTACTGACAACAAAACCTTTTAAATTCTTAAGAAATATAATCTTCTGTCATCTGGGCGATCTCGGTGATTTGTACCTGATGATCAACTTGCAAAGGTTTTGTCTACCTGATCTTTCTTCTTTTTCTTTTCAACAGGTTTTTTGGTTTGGTGCTGGTGCAATCCCTCTTTTATTTGTACCTTGAACATCACTGTTTTTTTTGTTTGTTTTCTTTCTTTTTAACCTTGGTTTGGTGCTGGTGCAATCACTCTTTTATTTGTACCTTGAACCTCACTATTTTTTGCTTTTTTTTGTTCTCTTTCTGTTTGTCCCTTTTTGGGCAAGGGTCATTGTTCAATCCCTTGTTTATTCGTACATTGAACCTTACTTCTTCAATTCTTCCTCTTGGTTTTGTTTTTCTTTTGTTTCTTTTTTCCTTGTCTTGATTTTTGGTGCAATCCCTCTTTTATTCGTACCTTGAACGTCACTGGGTTTTTTGTTTCTTTCAACTCCTTGTTTTGTACCTTGAACAGCTTTTGTTTTGTTTGTTGTTAGCTTATGTTCAGCCTCCTCCATGTGAGCAAATCAATCGCAAACAATTTTTTATAATCATCAAAGTGCCTGACCCAATCAAGTGAGATGATCCATACCTGTGACACAATCAATGAACAATAGCATGTTCAAATATCACATCTATATGCACTTTATAATCATCAAAAATTCCAAAATTGGAGCGTATTCACATATTCATCCAAGGGAGGCGATGAAAGACTGATTTGAACATCAATCAGGTATATATGATTGATGTTCACAATATAAATTTTTCATTATGCATCCTAAAGAATAACACATATTTTCAACGTTTTATTTTCAATGACCAACCAACATTGAAATGTTCAAATTCAAATGTTCAAAGTCAATTTGATATATTGGCAAGGATCTCTAGCACGCTGTTTGATTAGCATTCAGAAAAGACAACGATTTTTGCATTGAATAATCCTTTGATGACAAGTATGGAATTTAATCAATCAGAGCTATAAAAAAACATAACAAACAGAAGGAAATCCGGGAGGAAAATTGGAAACAATAAAGAAAACTGAGAAATAGACAACAAGTACGGAAGGATTTAAAAGGATTTAAAGACGGGAGAATCACGCAAGTTATTCTCCTCACAAATAGTTAGTCCCAAGAAGGAGAGCCTCACAAAGTTCAGCGGTGAAGAGTTCCATGCATGTCCCAAAAATCCTGGCCTTCTCTTCATCAACATTCACAGCGTCCTGAATATCCTGTGTACGTCACAACCTAGCCTTTAGAGGCAAAAAGCCCTTTTTGATTGGATTGAGATCGGGGCTATGTGGTGGGAGATATAGCAGTCGAATGCCTTGTGCCGCACAAAGATCCACCACAGTTCCACCATGGTGGATTGGAGCATTATCCATGACCAGCACACTGTTGCGTTGAGGCCATGGATTCATTGCTGGCAACTGTGTGAGGTCGATAATATAATATATATTGTAAGTAGCTTCCCATCAAGAGTTGTAATTGATTAAACCGCTGCTTACCAAATGATGCTACAAGTGTTCCTCAAAATTGATCCGAGAATATCCACCTCTCTGGATCATAACTGCCAAGACGCCATCAAGGGAAATTGCCGGTAAGACTGACCACCAAACCGCTTGAGTAGGGCGCTTGAGCCTCTTGGTACATTGACCAAGTGGAGCTTGCACAGATTCCCGATACAATTGCCGTTTGGTAATGGCCGTTTCATCTAAGCAGCCGGGTTTATTGATTATTCAATAGGTGAAAACAAAACCAAAAAAAAAGAGTTACACACCTGTGAATACAAGGCATCAGGGATCAATACCATGGAGTGCTTGAATGAAAGCTCCTCGGGCAGCTGGAGATTGGTTTGGGTGCACCGTTCAAGCCGTCTTCCGAGTCCAAAGCAAGCGGTCTCTGAGCTCATTTGAGAGCGTTTGTATGCTGACTCGGACGCCATGGGTCTCAAGAATTTTCTCTTGAAGTTCATCTAGATACAGCGCAGGATTGTGTTGGAGCAAATCTAAAATAAATTCTTGTTTGGGTTGTCCTAAAGCAGTGGGAGCTCCACGGGCCACGTGGTTGAACGGGTTGGTGATGACTGCTTGTGTGGTGCGCTAGAGTTTGAACCATTGCCGCACCGAAGTCAGGGAGACTCCTACTCCCAAGGTTCAAACAATCTCTTGGTACGATATGCCACGTAACGCCATACAAACGACGACAAGCTTAATATTGGTGCTGTAGAGGTTAACGGGCATTTCTACAGACAAGGAGGAACAAGAATGGCAGATGAGAAAGGCAGATGAGCAAGGTATAGATGGAAAGAAGCGATTGATAACCAAAAAAACTCACTGAGAAAAAGAAGGAAAGAAAATGATGGTGAAGATGGGAGGTCAAGCAAAATTGAGGAAGGGTCCGTGACAAAGGAGATGGGTCCTAGTAAAAAAGGTTCCGTGAATGGAACAAACATGGGATACTATGGCTTCTTGAAGACAAATAGAAATGTCAAAAAATTTGGACATTTTTGCATGTCATACAGCCATTCCGATAATTCTTGTCGCTCACATTTTTGAAAAGAAAAAGTTCATGAGCTCAAAACCTAAGTTTTAACTATTTAAAACCTGAAAATTGGCTGTATTTCCTTGAATTACAGCCAATTTCAAAGTTTTGTCAAGTAAAAACTTAGGTTTCACCAAGTTTCACTTTTTCTTTTTCAAAACGGAGCGACAAGAGATATCGGAATGGCTGTATGTCAGAAAAAAAAGAAAAAAAAGCGGCTTTTTCGTCCTTTGGGACAAAAAGGTTAAAACCATTTTTGACTCATAATTTCCACAAAGTGACCAATGATTCCTGGAGCTGCTGTACATAGATGATTGGCAAACAAATAGGAAAAGAAAGATGAATGAAAGGATGAGATTAAGTGGAATGAAAAGATTTTTTGGTCCGGGGCAACAGACTTGCAGCGGACTTGAGCTTGGAATAAGCTTGAGCGGGCTTGAAGTTGCAGGGGGAGTTTCATGTGAAAATTTCGCATTTACGGGACACAAAGTAGAAGCCGGGCACGTGCCCGGCTTCTGTACTTTGTATCCCACAATTGTTAGGTTTTGACTCATTTGGCGCTCCACAGCCACCTTACGTGCAGCAGTCAGCAAAACTCAGTCCCGCTTGCTTTGAGATTCCCATCATCTTTGTGGAAACCAAAAGCCTGTTTCTTATACTTTTTTAATATTTCTACTATTCGCTGTACATATACAATACTACAGAATGCGAGAGGTGTCAAGGTGACAATGCAAAAATCAAAAATCAAAAATCACAATTCCCGGGTGCGAAATTCAAAAATCAAAGACAAAACTACAGAAAATATTCAAATACAGGGCAAAAACCCCTGTACTGGAGTAAAAGTCATGGCACAAACCACTTTCAGACCAGGTTACGGCCCAAATTTCAGTAGATTGACAACTTGAAACTCAACATTTGTCACCCCATTGTCGCATTGACACAAAAAGTACCAGGAAAGCCACAAAAGAGGAAAACAAAATTCAAAAATCAAAAAAACAAAAGTCGAAAATCAAAAAACAAATGTCAATAATCAAAAAACAACAATTAACAAACCATAAACGAAGACCCCAAAGATGAAAACTTCACATTAGATGATGAAAATTGTACAAACCACCTCTCTACCTCTCTACCTCTCAACCAATCACACAACCCATACACCACACACCATCACCGATCATCTTATATTGGCCAGTCATTCATCCACATTCATCCATCTTTTGTCATAGTCTCCACCCATCCACCTTGTTCAACAAAACCTACACTACACTGAACTTCTTTGATTGTCGTCACTCTTCTTCATCCTTCTTTGATCGTCTTCACCCTTCTTCAATCTTCTTGGATCGGCTTGAATCCTCTGTAATCTTCTTTTATCAGCTTCAATCTTCTTTATCTTCTTCAATCGTCTTCCATCTTCTTCACCCTTCTTCAATCTTCTTGAATTGGCTTCAATCTTCTGTAATCTTCTTTTATCAGCTTCCATCTTCTTTAGTATTCTTCAATCTTCTTCAATCGGCTTCCATCTTCTTTAGTATTCGTCAATCAGCTTCAATCTTCTGTAATCTTCTTTAAATCTGCTTCTTTTGTATTCTTCAATCGACTTCAATCATCTTCAATCATCTTCAATCATCTTTGATATCCCTCGATCCCCTTTGATCTTCTTTAGTATTCTTCAATTGCCTTCAATCTTCTTTTCAACATTTGTGTGAGTCAAATGAATCAATACACTTTCTTCAAGCTTGCTCAATCCCGTGTTTTATTTTCCCAATGGTTCAAAACTTTCCGGTCTATGCAGGAAGTGGTGCTACCACTGAATGTGCTTATTTCTTTGAAGAAGTACTTGATGTTACACAATACCGCAAGTATACCAGCAATCACAACTTTGAACTCCGGGGTTCTGAAAGTCCTTTTGTCAATGATGTAATGCAAGCTCTCAGTCATTGGTCTCATAAACACTATAACGTAAGAAGAATGGTTGCAGATCTTCAGGGGGTGGGTTTGGTATTGACAGACCCTTTGATTGTGGATCCAAGCAAGTAAGTAGATTGGTGCTTGTATGCAAAATGTTTTCCTGACTGTTTGTTTCACCCATAACCCAGTATGGCTTGGTGTGATTGAAACACTGGAAGGAAAGGCTTGGAGAATTTCTATACCCAGCGCAAATGCAATAGGATATGCAAGCACTTTGGGTTGCTCCGCCCAAAAATAGCACAATTAAGTATATGGGAGGAGATGGAGCTGTTGTATGGAGGTAAATCTGGGGAACAAACTCATATTCCAGCAAGAGATCAGCACATGGTGTAAAATGAGGAGTAAATTCTTTCATTTCAACTTGTATTCCAAAATTTGTTGCTCTTAAAAATTCCAAAAAATTACAAAAATACTTTGCTCACAAAATTATCATCTTAAACACATGGGGCATCAGTCTCTTCTGCCAGTTTCTTGCTGGAATCATACACAAATAGAGATAAAGAACAATTCCTTTCATCATGAACGTCCACCACCCAAGGACGTTCATCTTGGCGGGCTTCATCCTTGTCTAGTTTGGCTGGATCCTCGCTGGTAGCTGAATTTTTGGCATAGGTTGCGGGTGTTAAAACATGGAACATATTAAGTTTCTGGAAAGATCCTCATGTGAAAAGGTGAAGGTAAACAAACCAATGACTGTTCCGCTTTGATATTGTCCAGCACGCTCAGATGATCTGTGACCAAATGCTCTCATAGTACCTTGCGGCTCGTTGGGCGGTACCATCTTGACTGCATGATTTTGCTTGATTACACGCAGGGCTTCAGAGTGTTGCTGCATGATCTTGATAGCCCTTCAAAAGTCTTTCCAAAGTTTCACTTCTGCAGGGTCATTGCTGGTGGGGTCCTGCAGCAAGAATTGTCAGCCATGTGAATACAACATAAAGCTTGAGGGACTTGACCACTTTGTTGAACCTAGCAACACATATAAGCTTATTTCCAGCCAAATTCACAAGTAGAACAGTTCCATAGGTAACTACTTGCTCTTTCCTGTTCCCAAATTGAGGAACTTGGAAAACATCACAGTCCTCTGGCAAGCCAAACCGGTCTTTGATTCCTGCTTTAATTCTTTGACTGACACATTCTCTTTGAACATCCTGGACTGGATCCTGTTTGGCATTGTGTTGTTGAGCCTTCTTCCTCTTTTGGCACTCCGCAAGCTTTTGCTTTCTGAGGTCTGATACTGGTTTTGGCATCTACGTAAAAAAACATTGTTTTGATTAGTGGAATGCTCATCAAAAAATCAAGATTTCTTAATTTGTGTGGGGATGCAATGAAATAATGAATAAAGTGAATAAACAATGAGTGATTAAATATTTGATGGATTGAATGATTGAGTATGAATGACATGAATATATAGATTTATGAATAATTGTTTGAAGAAATGATTGATAAAGTAATTTCTTGAGGATTGAAATCAGGAAGCACCAAGATACATTTAGCAAAGGGTTAGGCTGGTAGTTGGGGGTCCCCTCGGTCACTTGCCCTGCCCTTCACGAGACATAAACATCTCTGCATGTATCTCAAGTACTTCCGTCTTCCATGAGTCAATGTGAATAACCTTGAGCTGTAAATCTTTTGAAATAAGTGAATTTGCATTAATGAATAATTGTTTGAAGGAATGATTGATAAAGTAATTTCTTGAGGATTGAAATCAGGAAGCTCTGAGATACATTTAGCAAAGGGTTAGGCTGGTAGTTGGGGGTCCCCTCAGTCACTTGCCCTGCCCTTCACGAGACATAAACATCTCTGCATGTATCTCAAGTACTTCCGTCTTCAATAATTGTTTGTGAGTAAATCATGAGTGGTAAATGTTTTGAATTATATGAGTCTTCTTTTGCGATGAATGGAACAGATGTTCGAGAAATATTGATTGATTTATTAATCTACATTCAATTATTATCGGCTTCTTGTGGATTCTTCAAGGTTCTATTTCTTCTTGAGGATATAATATTTCTTCTTATATGTTCTGTATTGATCTTGGTGAAGTCAGGAACAAATGGGAAGACAAAGGAAGAACATGGATTACCTTGGTTGATTCAACAAATTGAAGAAAGCGGACAGAACAGATTTCAAGAATAATAAGATCAGAAGAATCAAATAACAAAGGACTGGTTAAATGCTTCCACTCAAATGGTGGCTGAGTTGTGGTCAGCCATTACACAATGTATACACACGTAGCCTTACACCTTACATTTGATATGTTTACATATCTCACATGTCAACTTATGGTTCACACAGAGATTGTACCACGGAAAGGTTCATTACTCAAGAACCAATCATAGTTGACATGTAGTTACCGGGGCCTAGACTGTCTTAGGCCCCGGCCCGACCTTCTCCAAGGTCAGGCCACCTGGCAATGAGGTGGCCTTACTGATCAATCGAATGGGCCACCCAATTCCTAGGTGGCCTTACCTTAAAAGTAAGGCCACCTAGGAATTAGGTGGCCCCTCCATTGCATGATCACTCAGTGATCGTGCAATGGAGGAATCCAGGGCCGAGGCCGCA
>NW_006768816.1:205247-205453 GCF_000204055.1 Melampsora larici-populina 98AG31
TCTAGGTGGTCTTACCTTATAAGTAAGGCCACCTAGGAATTAGGTGGCCCCTCCATTGCACGATCACTCAGTGATCGTGCGATGGAGGAATCCAGGGCCAAGGCCGCACCTCGGCCCTGGACCGATCCGCAATGCCATCGCACTATCACTGAGTGATAGTGCGATGGAGGGGCCACCTAATTCCTAGGTGCCTTACTTTAAGATAA
>NW_006768816.1:205553-384738 GCF_000204055.1 Melampsora larici-populina 98AG31
GAGGTTTTTGCCCAAGGGTATATTTCTTTGCCCTGAGAATTACCTCGGATCAAAACCTCGGGAAGCTTCTGTCTGAGGTTTTGCATCCGAGGATACCTTGTATTTTGTAATCCGAGGTAAATATGTTGGTGGTGAATTTGTTTGAAAGGAATATTCGGTTTAATTACTCATCCATTTTTATATATGTATTGATATACATATATAAAATATATATTGCAACATTTCAATTACAACATGTTTGAAAGGTTTGTCCAATATTTTTGGCTTTTGTTAACGAAAAAAAAACTACATATTGAAACAATTGTCTGCCTATTGTTAAAGAAATAAATATATACTGGAAGAGTTGCATCAAAATATGATTGAAAGCATTGTTCGGTAGTATATTTTGGTAATATACTCAATTTATGTATTCTTTTGTTAATGAAAAAAAAATTATATTATGGATCGGTTTGAGTAAGATGTGTTTGAATTTTTTTTGGTTGAGATACTCATCATCCCAACTGTTTTTTTTTCCTTTTGTTAATGAAAAAAAAATTGAAACAGACTCATTCATCAGATATTTTTGCTGGCATGTTGGTGTGTAGTTGGTGATGGAGACAGAAGGTGATTTGATGAGGATTGCAGAAGATTGAGGACGGTCGAAGAAGATTCAGGATAATAAAAGAAGATTGAGGACGGTCAAAGAAGATTGAGGACGGTCAAAGAAGATCAAGGACGGTTGACAAAGATTGAGGAAGATTGAGGACAGTTGACAAAGAAATAGGAAGATTGAGGACGGTAGATGAAGAAAGAAGAAGTTCAAGGACGGTCGACGAAGAAAGAAGAAGATCGAGGACAGTTGACAGGTATTGAGGAAGATCAAGGACAGTTGACAAAGATTAAGGAAGATCGAGGACAGTTGACAAAGAAATAAGAAGATCGAGGACGGTTGACAAAGATTGAGGAAGATCGAGGACAATCGAAGAGGATTGATGATGATGAAAGAGGTTTTGGAGGAGAGCGAGACAGGAAGCAGGTACTTTGAAGCTCTTGAGACTGATGGTAGAATGTCTCCGATCGGAGGTGTTGATACCTGTGAGACCGAGCTTGTAGCTAGTTGGCCAACATGTGGTTTTTGGCTGCAGTAGAATCCAACATTGGTGTTTGAATTGTACAGTTTGAGAAATGTATTTTTTGGTTTTTGGTTTTTGGTTTTTGGTTTTTTGATTTTTTGATTTTTGGTGTTGCTGGTACTTTTTGTCGAAAGGTGACAATGCAATGAAAACAGTGTTGACCACTGGAAATTTGGGCAAAAAGGGGTTTCTGCCATGACTTTTACCCCAGTACAGGGGTTTTATCCCTGTATTTGAGTATTTTCTGTAGTTTTGTCTTTGATTTTTGAATTTCGCACCCGGGGATTGTGATTTTTGATTTTTGAAATTTTGCATTGTCACTTTGGAACGTCTCGCATTCCGTACAATACCAACTTCGCCCGCTGTCGCTCGCGACGGAGAGATGCGGTTCGATGCTCCCGAAGGCCCCCGACCGCAGAATTTGATCAAAGTTCAACCCAGCGAAAAGTAATTTTAGCTTCACGTTGACGTCAAAGAGTTCAAGCCGAGTTGAAGAGTAAGATAAGAGGAGCGACATTGTACTCAGATACCTTTTTGGTGACTTCACCCTGTTCTGCACTCTCTTCGCGTCTCTCTGAAAAATTCCACAAGGCCTCCTACACATATTTAAAACCTCACAGAAATTGCCACCATTGCTGGGGTAAGCATCTTTGGTCTCTGTCTCTTAGACTTCACGCTGAGCAGCCATTCAGGCGTCAGTCTGTAGCTCAATCCATCTTCACCCTTAACCTTTGCCGCCTTCTTGGGGACTCCTTCATGCCCACTTTATACTCATTGAAATTGCTTCTTCGCACTGGTTGCTAGCCGATTGATCCGCGATATGACTTCAACTTTTGGTTCACACTCAGGTGCGGACACGAAGGGCGCACCTGGCTCCATGAATGATGATCAGTATGGTATGGCCAACTGCCAAGAGCAGAGTCAAGTGTGTACCAATTTCGATTCTTGCTATCGCTGCCATCACATGTGATTGATGCTATCTGCATCCTTAGCTGGATGTTTTAGCCGAGAAACAGGCAGTTTGGAAGCTTGATCTAGCGTGATTCAACGTTTCTGGACCGCGAGTGGCCTCCAATCATACTGATATTGAATGCGCGCTTTTGCAACAGGGTGATACCAATTGTATCATTGTTCTACTTCCTCAGCTTCCTTGACCGTTCAAATCTTGGTTCGTGACCATGGTTTTTCCCATAATGATTGTTGGTCCTTGACTGATGACGGCGTCACGACTTGAACTTTACAGGAAATGCTTGGGTTGCAGGTACACATGTTTAAGTTCACGCACGTTCATTAGGTACTCGAGTTGACATTTGCTTTCCGTGAATCAGGACTTCAAGAAGGGCTTGGGTTGTCGGACCATCAATATTCTGTGGCATTGACGGTAACATACATGTAAGCAATTGACTTGGCCATGGAGCACCTTAGCATTATACCGCAACCAACAATTCATCGGCAGCTAATGCGATGTGCTTTCCTTTTGAACCATTAGTCCGTATATTGTAAGTGTTCCATGATACCTCGAGTGATCTGATTAGTGAATTGCTTTTGCTGACCAGCATTGCTGCTCAGATGGCTGAACTACCAGCGAATCTGTACCTCAAAAAGATTGGCCCCCACATCTTCCTACCAACAATTGTAACAATCTGGGGTATTGTTACCACGTTCCAAGGGTTTATCACCTCTTATGGCGGTCTGATCGCGACTCGGTCAGTTCTATCTCCAACTTAAGATACTTAGCAAGCTTTTCTCAACTGTTATTGATGCCATGAACATGAGTCACAGATTTTTCCTTGGTTTAGTCAAAGGTGAGCTATTCTATGCACATGGTTGGGTTCAAAGCTAACAAACATTCATCTTTGCTTGGAACAGGTGGACTGTTTCCGGTGAGTTGCGAAGGAACCGGTTTGTCCCAAACTCAATACAAAAATTGACTAACTGCATCAAAACAGGGCATAATCTTGTATCTTTCAACCTTTTATACTCGGTAAGGAAATTTGATCTCTACAAGTTGATATCGACCCATCATTCATGCATGTGTGTATTCTGCTCTGTTCTATGGTTATTACAGTCGCGAATTGCAGCTGCGCATTGCATTATTCTTCTCTGCAGCCTCGTTGTCAGGCGCCTTCTCAGGTTTATTGGCATTTGGCTTGATCCGTTTAGATGGAGCGGGCGGCCGGCCAGGGTGGGCTTGGATCTTCATTGTCCGTATCCTTGCGCTCAATTTATTGTTTGACCATCTGAGAATCAAGAATACCAGTCTCACACAATTTCCAACATGATTGATCCTCAAGGTCAAAGGTCTGTTTACCGTTCTGGGTGGCATTGCTGGCTATTTCATCATCCCCGCTACACCTACTGCGACCCGCCTCTTGAGTGCGAGACAGAAAGAGTCAGTTTCATTCGCCTGCATTTCGATTGAGTCATGCGTTGCCAGCAGTTTTATGCTTACCCAGGAAATGTATCTTTCATTCAGAATCATATTGAAGCGGTTAGAGAGAGATCAACCTTTGACAGATATAGATGAACAGTTTTCCTGGTGGGAAGTGTGGGCATCTCTCAAGAGCCCACACGTTTTACTCAACGTCGCCGCGTTGTTTGCATCGGGAACTTCTCTTTACAGTTTGGCTTATTTTGTACCAACCAGTTGCGTCCAAGCGGCAAGCTTCTGAACATTCCACACATTGATGATTTCTGACATGGGCTGCTTTCTTTTTTGATGCTTTTTTGAATCCAGTTGTCAACAGCGTAAGCTTTCTCCGTCCTAGTGACGCTTATGCCATTCTGATCTGCTTTCTTCTACGTCCAGCTCGGATACGATTCACATCAAACACAGCTGATGAGCGTACCTCCATTTGTGGTGGCTTTTGTTTGTACGTAAATTTCGTGCAATTTATAAACCACTATCTTTTGCTGATTATATGTATTTTAAACTCAGTCATGTTGGCAACTGCCTATTTTTCGGATCGCTTGGAAGCCAGAGGGGCTACAACGTGCGGCGGTGCAATCCTCGGAGTAAGCCAAAGCTTGAACTCAAAATCTCTCATCCCATCCGTGAAATGTTTACACAGTTGCTGATTTACATTGAATTGGTCTTCGCGTTTGATTTCAAATGTAAATCACCAGTTTATTGGCTTCATCATGCTCTTTCGATCAGATCCGTCCCAAACCAAGGTCAAATACGCCTCACTATTTTTATGCGTGCCTGGAATTTACTCAATACCACCCGCTGCGGCTGCCTGGCTATCAAATAATAGCTTTGGTCATTATCGGAAAGCTGTCTCCATAGCTGTTGGGTTTGTTTCCGCTAATGGTGGAGGTATTTTGAGTACCTGGGTAAATCTGTCTCATCTGGTCTCCTGAATCTCAAATCGCTCTATCTAACGTCGCCTATCATCTTGCCATGGTAGCTGTTCCCTCATTCCGAGAGGCCCAAATTTCGCAAAGCCTGCATTATCAACATCACATTGTGAGTGTATTTGATCTCTTAGATTATGTCTTTTGTTCCCTGCCACCAAATAATCGTGATCGCTGAAGCAGAATTTGACTATCTTAGTTCTTCATTTTCCCATTTGTCATCCTTGAAATCAGTTGTGGTGCCACTGTCTTCTTTACAATCATGAACCTGTGTTGGCTTCGCTATGCCAACGTTCGAAAAAGGGATAGGCGAGATAAATTGCTCAATGGCTATCAACTTGACGCAAGTCACTCAAAGGTTGATTCTGCGGAATACATTCGCGCGTGGAGAGAACTTGGGGATCAACACCCTGACTTTATTTACACCTATTGAAAGTCGATGTTCACATAATACTTACTCTATACCGACATTATCTTTTGCTAGATGATCCTACACTCAAATTTGAAGTGAAGTAAGAGGAGTATGGTTATAGTGTTACATCAGTAGTAGTGTACTAGAGGTGCTTTACATATATAGAGTTCAACTTCTACGTCTCCTCTCTTTCTTTTCTTCTCTTGAGAATTCCTTTACCTCCTTTTTGTTCTCAGTAGATCTTAGTGTCAATAGTCTTGTATAGCAGTATCTTTTCAGGAAATATATTTAGGTGCTTGTTCTGTCTGGCTACGGCTGTTGAGAATAGAGAACCATTAAAGGTCACATATCATGCAACATTTTGGAGAGTACATCCCATGATTCCTTTGTGATAAAATGTATTTCTCACACTAGAACAGATTTTCAGATCAAAGAGGAGAGGTAAAGAAGAACCAATCCTATCTACAATCTATTCTAGAGTATATAAATCAAATATGCTAATAGAATATAAAGCTATTTAGAGTGAAATATGATCAGGGGATAATATATAATGATGTAATTAGAACTGGCACATGTATAACATCATAACACTTTATCTAATCATTTTACCATGCCCCTGGCATGTCTACTTACTCTTTCATTGTCAGCAACCAAGTCTCTTTACAAGAGATCCAAAGGTACTCCAAGTACAATATTAGCGGTGTACAAACCTACGACCCAACTTGAAAACCCATGAGAAAAACCCATGAAAACCCAACTTGTTTTTAGTTTTTTTTGACGGGTTTTTTTGATGGGTTGCCCTCAAAAGGTTTGAACACCCCAGCCCCCATCACAGCCTAAAACAGTACAGTCACAGCTCCTGTCATCACTTGATGCCTTGATTTTACTTCACATCACTTGTCTTGCATCGACCACATCCATGACTTTTCTTCAAAATCCACTTGCTTGTTTGATGAGGGTGTCCCTCATGAAGTACAATGCCGATGCCAATGCCAACAACGGCAATTTAGACAAGAATATTACTTGTAGAAGTCTACTCATTCTCAAAAGTTGATTTAGACATGTTTCTTTTTGAAATGAAACAATCTCTTTTGATTTCTTCACATTGCAAGAGTTGAAACAAACTAAAGAAACCGATCTTATATAGCAGAGTTTAATAAAAGGTATTCAAAGATAATCGATTAAAATAAAAAAGATTGAAACAAGTCACTCTCTAGAACTAACTTCAATTTTTGGTTGATTGATTAAGGTAAAAAATGAAACTATTTGATAAGCCAATAAAGGAGCTGTGGATGATAAAACATTATCACCTATTCCTAGTATCACTTCTTCACGAGGAAAATGATTAATTGAAAAGTTGAATGATATGAAGAAGAAGTCGACCGAGATCGAATTTATAATAATGATGAACTTGTTAATCAAATCAAATCTAATTGTGTTATATCTTTTACATAAAAAGGTTTTTGCAGCTTGACATTCATCTTTGAGATTGTGATGTTTTCTTTTGTGGCCAATTCGGTAGCTCGGTTAGTTGTCATCATTTTGGACATCTCTTAGGAGGAGTTGAAGCTAATTTGTTCTTGAGATTTTGTAGCATGAGTTCCAGGAGTTGATGGGGATGTAAGACTGTTTGGTGGAAGGTTTCTGGACAGTTTGGAGGTGTTGTGTCGGCAAGGAAGGGGGATGTTGGACTCAGCTAATTTTCTTTCTTTGATGGGTGATCAGATTTAGCCAATTTCAACCCATGAGAAAAAACCCGTCAAAAAAACCCAAAAACAAGTTGGGTTTTCATGGGTTTTTCTCATGGGTTTTCAAGTTGGGTCGTAGGTTTGTACACCGCTATTTAACAAAAATCAGATACAAAAAAATTAAACTACAACTTAGAGGTCTAGTATCAAAGATCCACAAAAAACAATAAAACAAAATTATTTAAGAACAACTTACCAGTCTAGTTTCATAGACCCCAGAATCTGAATACCAGAAAGAGCAAACAAGTGAGCAAGAATCCAGAAGATCTCAAGACACTTGTTTACTACCAATATGAGGCGCATGAGACCTCACCCAAATATCTACATGGAATTCCAAGCAACATGAGAACTGGTGTCCTCCACCATTCCCAAAAGAGAACAAGGCAGAATAGACACCAAAGAAAACCCCAAAGGTTCTCCTTGCCCAACACCTTAGACAGGGACACCAGTTGCCACAAGGATATCCCAATCCGGAATGAATAAGAGCACACAAGCTGTAAGATTTTAAGACCTACTGGTGGAGGGATAGCCTCCGCAACCACAAGTTGGCAGGACAAGCGCAAGAGTATAAATAAGATGCTTCACCCCTACAAGAAGAGGAGCATCAGATTTCACCACCACCTTTTTTTGCGTAGATCCACCTATCTTAAAAACCCCGTCCTCAAGCTTGACTTCTTCACTAATGCCTTTTAAAACTAGTAATCTTTGTTAGTCCCAGTCCAGAGACCATCCAGTCTGTTAGAAGATTCTCTTTCAAACATACCTCAAAATCTATCCTAGCTTGCTCAAGCTTGTCCCAAATTCTCAGCAACTTTAGTCAGTTCCCTCAGAGATTTGCCTCCATTCACAGCCCCCATTGACTAGGCTCTGGCAGGCCAGAGCCTACCAGAGCCTACCACTGACTCCATGAAAGATTCATGAAAGATTCAGAAGGATTTCAAAATGACTTCAACATAATATCATGTGGGGCCATTTGCCTGTCCAACCACCAAAATTCCAATGTCATCATATGATGTCATAAATCTGTACGCACCTGCTCCTGTATTAACAGATCAAGAATATATAGTCTATTAAACTTTACCATGTAAATTGACTGAGTTATTGAGGTTTGAAAAAAAATCACGGACAAAAAATACAATTTTTGTACTATACACAAGACTGGGATGTTGAATATCTTCAATCTTTGTCAATATACATATACATTAAATTTGATTATATTTTCCGCACTATGTTTCTCCACATTTCTGTTCCCTGCAGCCTTTGTCTATGGGTAGTATTTTTATACGTAATTGTGGATTATATACAGAAGTTGGATTTTCTGAAGTTCTTTGACCTTGAGGCAAATTGTGATGAATTGTAGGGCCCAAATTGGGCACAAATAGACTGATATGCATGTAAATAATAATTTCCAAAAGTTTCTGCATCAATTCATTCATATCCTTCCTAGAATCAACAAATCAGGGAAATATTGGACTGCTCATGTAGAATTCACATTTACATATAGAAATATGCCTTTTGGACAAAGTCTGGAAAAATAAAAAATCTAGAAACATGTATTGTACAGTTGAATATAAAATGGACGCCACTATTTGGCGACCGCTTTTTTTGACTCGACGCCCGCAGGTCGGATAATTGGTTATACGTTGCCCTCATTCGGTGGCATTTGCGCCCGCTTTCAACCTCAGCACCCTGTTTCACACTACCCACCCTTTGCACTCGCATAACTCTCCTTTGACTCTATCAGAAACCTCACTTACTTGTATGCTTTGTACTTCTGTGTCACTCTCGACTATGAGACAGAAACACTTAGATCATTTATTTCATTCAACAAAACCAAAACAACAAGCGATAACAAGTTAAGAAAGACATTCATTCCATTTGACAGTCATTCCATTTAGTGTGTATAATTTTGTATAAGTTGTGAAAGTTGGAGCCAGAGCGAGCGGGTAATTCATTCATTAAAACAGACTTTTAAAGACAAACAAGCAGGTTGACAACAAGCGGCCAGACGGAGTTATAAGTAGTTAAACCACATTTAAAGATGTATGCATGTTATATATAAGTGCGCGCGCAAAACACCATAAACCGTGTGTAAGATTTGACGAGAGCGAGACAAGTAGCACAACAAATGAACAATAAAAAACAAACTTTTTGAGGACAAGTACCTCACCTCACTCACTGATCCACCTACCTAATTGAAGTTGATACTTTTTGATCCAAACAGGTATGGTGGTTGAATCAAGCACAGCTTTGTTGCGGCGCATGCCAAAAACTTCCGGAAACCGCACCGAAGAAACATCCTTGAACCCCCAACTCACAAAGTGGTTTTGATTGTTTGAACCCTTTTAATTGACAAAATCCAGTACAGTTGGGCCCTCATTGAAATTGTTTGGGAGTGTGCGATAAGAGAAGAACGTGCTGGAGCATCCCTTTCACGGATCCAGGATTATCATAGGCCGATCGTAAGCACTAGCTATGATATAGCCCATATACGGCATCTGTACCCAGTATTGGTAGGAGCATTTGTGTTCCTCGTAATCCAGGCGGAATTGGAGATCTTGAACTACCTCAGCGCCAAAGGATACATTTCTATGAGTCATCATTCCCGTGCGAATTGAAGGTGGAGCAATCAAACGCTCATGATCTTGAGCATGGGTTGACAACTCAGACAGCAATTCTAACGTCCACATACGAGTGTTCAGCTGGATTGCCAATAGATGCTGCTATAGCAAGGTATCCGCAGTTTCCAAAGGGTGGAGGGTTGATGATCAAGATAACAAAAGGAACCATTTTTTAGGGAGCTGCTTCAAAATAAGTTGATCTTCTGACAAAGCGAGTGGACTCTTCTTGCAGACACGGCTTGATGAGGGTGGAAGGGCTAGGTGCAAAGAACCGCCTTCTATTGAAAAAACTGCAGATCCATATTCACAACTCGATTCGAGGTTCGTCCTGACTTTGGGATCACTGGAAGGCATCTTGAGATCCTCGCCAATGAGCAATAACCCAAGTTCGGGCACCAAAACACGACACAGTAAGTAGTTAGGTGAAAGCGGGGCGGCAGTACCAATATCCAATTTGATTTTGGAGGAGTCTGATAAAAACATATTGCTCAAGGTGTGGATCATGACCTCATAACCAAGGGGGCCGTAACTGATCAAAGAAGAGATGGGTTGCTTTAGTTATAGATGCCCATCTTGTAAAGATGTACATGGAGACTCACTATCCGGGCTGTTCCACTTCGAAACCATCAAATTCACCTGACATACTAAAGATGTACCATTACTGCGCTTTGAACTTACTTTTTGCAATGTTGAGGAAATAAGAAGGGTGTTTTTGTTGAATAATGTTGTGAAGGTGAGATTTGTGCTTGCGGATGCGGCTGTAGGAAAGTTATCACTCAGTCATCATGATTCTAAGTAGAATAGAAAGAAAGGTCACTTTGCCAACGTTGTAAAGTCAATATGAAGTGGCCAACCCTCCCGTTTTCCTGCGGGTATGACATCTCGCTCAGCCCGATGAAGTCCACAAAAACAGATCTGATGGTCCCATTTCTCAATAGAGTTTTGAGATCTTACATTCAATTTAGCATTCATCGGGTGAAACTTAGAAGAGATTGTTTGATTGATCAATAGTACAATTGGCTTGTGAATTATCAATTGACAAATTTGGAGCCAAGGCGTTTGAAAAGACAATGAAAGTTTCTGGGATGGATAGCTATGTGGATATGGCCATGGTTGTCCATTGCAAAGGATCTCCTTTCATTTGAGATGTGCACAAACACTGATGAATGTTGCTATCTTTTGTTCCAGACTCATTGCAATTGCTTGTCATCCAGCAGGTGCACAGTTCTTCACCCTCCTCTTCACTTCCGTTCCAAATCCAATCCGTGAACTCATGATTCAGACTGTGGTACACTGTTGTTCTATTACATCTTTGATATTCTTGTATGGATCATTGACACTGGGCTTTAATATTCTGACAAAGAAGGAAGGCTTTTTAGAGACTGTGATCCAATTGGAAAGGATAAAGTTTGACAAATCACTCAAATATGTAGATTGTGAATGGGGTATTATGAGTGAGAGTATGATATGAAAGATGAGGGGTTGTCAGCTTGGAGATCTCATAAAATTGTCAAAGAAAGAGTACAAAGATAGGAAATAAGAAGATGTATGTTGAAAAAAAGATGGTCATGAAGAATTACAATCCAGAAAGAGAACTCCAAGGAACTTCATTTGGGATTTTAAACAAAATGTGAAATTACAAATTGAATCAAACTGAAACAAGACAATTCCCATCAATTGTTAACTAAAACAAATAAACTTTCTTGACAAGTCAATTCTATAAAATCAATACAAATCTCTAAACTTTTAAATCAATGATTATGTCCTTTATGAGGATCATGTGAAGTTTTAGATGATTTGATTCAGCAAGTTCAATAAATTCATCATAAGCTAAAATAGAACAAGAGATTGTAGATTCTTGAACAATTGAACGAGTCATTGAAGGCGAGATTGATTTGATTGGTAACAGTGATAATCAATTTGAATATAGTTCCTAGATGAAATGAAAATCTTATACACTGGATCAAAGAGAAAGAAAAATCAAAAAAGGTCAATGTCTTTGGAATGGTGCATGAATGATCGTAGGAAAATAAACTCAACTGTAATGAAGAGGTGATGAGAGTTGTCTTGATGGGCTATCAGTGAGATCTTGATCAAGATTGAAGAAAGTTTCTTTGGTTTCAGGATTGATGAAAGGATTGATTTGATCAAATGAGGATGTTTAGATACAAACACTTTGGATTCCAACCTAAAGGAATCATTCAAAAAATAACAAGATAATCAGCTATAAGGTAATGAAAAAGAACAAGAGAATCACACTTCCGCTCTATAACCATGACCAACCACAATAAAACCAGAATGACCGATTTCATGCCCATTTTTTGAATTTGATCAAATTCACCAATTTGATTTAAAATTTTGCCCAACTATCTGAGATTTTAGTCATACATAGGTAGATTAATAGTGATTTTATGAGGTGAGACCAAAGATTTTTGATCTTCAACTTGACAATGTGGTTGTTGATCATGTTGTGTTTGATGTGGATGAGGATTTGGAAGTTGATGTGGTGGTGGATGAAATTGTGATGAAGTCAATTGTGGTGGTAAGAATGGTCCATAGGTATTTATGTACATATAAAGGCGTGCAATTGATCGCAGGGATTGGTTTCCCGGTTAGCCAATGGTCCGACAGGAGAACCGTGATGAGGCACCAAGCCGGAGGAGAGATATCATCGAAGGTGTGACACAAGGGTTATGTGTGTGTCGGATTGTGAAATGTCTGAGTCTCAGTTGCTGAGACTCAGTCTTGAGCCTCTCAATAATAGCCCTATGTTCCCAAAAGTTTAGAGGATTGGCTGAACATGCAGGGCTGTTCATTAAGACTCAAATACTGTGCTAAGATGGTGGAACAATGCATATCTGAGCTGCTCAGATAGAAATTGATTGCAATGCAGGCTGGAGACAACTGCAAGACTCTGACTCCCCTCGATGTCAAGGGGGGATCTGGCGGTCCTTGTGCTTGGGACATAAAGTGGTTTGGGTCGAGATGCGGGTATTGGAGGACTTAAACAGTAGTTTGTGTCAAAATGAGGGATTCAGAGGACGTAAACAGTGTTTCAAGTTGAGATGAGGGTATTGGAGCATGTGGACGTTGTGGTGATCAATTTAAGGGATCAATCAAAAAAATTCATTACTAGTAGTTTACCAGTTCACCAAAAAGTTTAGCAGGGAAGAAAAATTCAAAATGGAGGTTTTTTTGGATCAATTGAAGCTCTTATGGGCTTATGTATTGGTCATTGGGTTAACATTACATCATTTTATTTCATGTTACTTATTAAGATCATTAGAGTGCATTCGCAAACTTATTACAAAAAGAAAGAAAGAAAAACACAAGAAAAATTCAAAAATATAGGTATAGAGGTTGGAAAATGGTTTTTAGGGTATTAATAATAAAGTTATGGGTATTATGAGGTTAGGATATGAAAGAAAAACATTATATTATACTGTAATAATTTTGATCTTGAAATTTGATAAGAAGAAACAGAAGTTATTAGGGAAAAGGTACTTTTTCGAAGTTGGTAAACAAGGGGTATACATGTAGTTTGCATATGTAATGGTGGTAATAGTGGAATTTAAGGTTGCCAAGAGGATTTTCCGGGATTTTGAAGGTTATAGAGGATGATTTCATGTTACATGGACAAGAAAAAGAGAGTAGCAGCTGTGAAAAGTGAAGAAAATGGGGGAATATTGTCAAAAATGAAGGTTTTCAGCTAATTACATATGTCAAATGAAGTCATATTAGGTTGGTAGATAGCTCATTCAACGCAGAAGTGCGGATTACATAATGTACAAACTTTGAATCATTAGTAGCAGAGGTCTATGTAAAAAGTTATAAGGCAAATAAGAAATTGGTGTGAATCTCAAATTTACAGTCACAAGTCAACATGTAACACTAAAAACCTTAACTTCACAGCTCAATATCTTACTCATCACTCATCAGAAATAGGTCATATGGGGGTGATAAATGATCAGTATCCCGAGGACTACAAGATGCACCTTAGTAATCAAAAATCGGACCTCATCTCAAAAAATTTGTAATCTCAAAATTTGGTTTTCAGATAGTCTACTTACATTGCGTCATCATAGGGTTTTTAGGGATTTCTGGGCGGATTTGATTGGTTTTGAGGCTCTTGACCATCATCAAAGTTGGAGTACATTGTTATATATACTTTGAGATGATTCTTGGACTGTTGTTCCCCTTTTTTCTTTATCATTTACGCAGTTATTATCTTGTTTATCATCATAAACTTATTTTAATAGTACCTGGTCACTTCAATACACCCTTTATTATAGCTATAAAGAGAAATTTACTTTAGTGTTACAGTCAAAAAGACTTATTGGGAATAATATCATTAAGATATTGCTTATTTTCTTTTGTTATCATCTGGGAATAACACTATAGCAGTGTTGATAGTAATAAAAACTGTGCTTTTGACGTTAAAATACGTGTGAAAGTTATATTTCCCTGGTGCCTTATCTGTACTCAATACAACAGTTTCTCTTTCTGATTGTGTTGTTTTAGAAGAGCCATCCTTAAACAACTTCTACTAGTCATTTTTATTAGTAGATTATCCTCTTCCAGCTATGTATAACCCTTGTTGGGTTATAAGTTCTACAATGTGAACAGTGTCTTGAGTCAAAATGAGGGTGTTTGAGGACATAAAAATGGTTGTGAGCGTCAGACATTGCATGTGTTGAAATGAGGGTATTGGAGGACGTAAACCTCTGATAATGCCCTCATTTTAACTCAAACCACTGTTTATGTCTTCCAATACCCTCATATGACTTGAAACACTTTACGTCCTCTGAATCCCTCATTTTGACTTAAACCACTGTTTATGTCCCACTGTTTACGTCCTCCAACATGCCCATTTTGACTCAAACCACTGTATATGTCCTGCAGATCCCTCATTTCAGCTCAAACCACTATTTATGTCCTCCAACACCCTCATTTTGACTCAAAACACTGTTTAAGTCCTCCAACACCTGCATTTTGACTTGAAACACTGTTCATTTCCTCCAAATCCCTTACTTTGACTTGAAACATTCTCTTTTGGAAGATAATTTTTTTTATACGTGGTTCTTGATTACCTGTATGACCAGTCTTGAGTTGTAGGTGCTTGATTTTTAGCGCCTACATATGCCAACATGTTAGCAGGTGCTTATTTTACCAGAAAAATAAATGCAGGAGCTCAAAAATAGCAACACATTTCAAATCAGACATGTAGGCGCTCGAAAAGCACATCTATATTCTATTCTATGTAGGCATAATTTTTGAGCGCCCACATTTCAAATTCCCACAGATTTTTGATGTAGGTGTTGGAATGTAGGCACTTTTTTGTGGGAAACACCTATGTAGGCGCAATTTGGGAAGCACCTACATGGATTTTTTGCCGGCTGCAAATAGCAACAGCCACAATATATATGGGGAACAGTACAATGATCTTTGTCCTGGAAGGCTTTTTTGAAGTTGCTTGAAGTATCATACTCAGCATCAACTCACCAAACAATTTCTGACACTTTTTCTGGTTTTTGACCGCTCACAGGAGTTCAAAGCATATGGAAAAATCAAGACAGATCAGAAATGCCATTTGTGATGTGTGGTGTTTTTTTCTGGTTTTTTGGTGCCTTTGTCTTTGATAGATGCAAGGTGTAACATAAGATATGTTCTCTGTTTGCCCCACAAATTAAAAATGTATTTTTGGTGATAAATGCATCATATTTTGAAGATAATTATCTCTGAGACATGGCCAGATAATGTATTGTCTTTTGATAGTTAGTGCAATCACTTTAATTTACACTGAGTACAACACCCCCGCCAATCTGCCTGAGATAGCGGTAGCACAGCGCCCTCGCTAGCAATTTTATTGGATAGTGTGTCTTGACAGTGGCTATAGCTATGGTCAAACCCAAAAAAATATAGTGCTTTTTGGATGCACTCTGCATAGCAATACTTTGCAGTGCTATAAGGCACCATAGCGCAACAGAGCGCCTGGAAACTCATAGCGCCCCAAGTGAGTCCGAGCGCCACCCTTTCAACCTTGTACAGTACTATGTCGCTGTCAACCTCACATATTGCCAAAGCCAGCAGATCAACAACCCTTGATCTCAACATTCAATCACCTTTGTAGCCAAATCACAGCAAAGTCAACCCCTTAATCATCCGCAATTGTCGCATGAAGTCATTGGAATAGCTAGTTATTCAGCCTGAAGATCTCAAAAGTTTCACGCTTGACTTTGCGACCGACAATCACACTTCATCCACACATCGAATTACCCTTTGGCCTATACCCACTCACCAACTTCAAAGTGTCAGATGGATCAAGCATCAGATTAATTACCCAATCAATTACCTGCTACCACCAAGAAGCAAGATTCTGATGTAATATTTGTTGAACAATATTTATACTCTTTCTGATTTATCAAAAAAGAAATGATATAAAGCTTTTGAGAATAACATATGAAAACAAATTGATGCATCAAAAAAGGTTGTTTTTGAAATAAACGAGGTGAGGATTCTTTCAAGATTCTTGATTTAAGATTCTCAATTTGATCAAAGTTGAAGGAAACTATTTGAATGAGTTGTATCGTCTTCTTCTCCAAATTGTTCTTGATCTGAGCATCCATTCATATGCTTGTTCAGTTTAGTATGAACTTCATCTTTACTAAACATTATACCAAATGCATCCGGAAAGGTTTTGTTACAAGCCATAGGATAAAAAGCCAAAATAAAAGATGACTAATTAATCGGCTCAACGGCTTGCTCTTGTATATGCAGAGGCGAAAAGTAGATAAGTACAAAGATCCATTGTAAGACTAGATACAGGAAGCTCCTGGTCAAGGATATAATGTCACAGTTAGCAATTCAAGGAAATAGGTGCGGAGACAGGAGACAATGTCAGTTAGCATTCCAAGAACATAGTCATCAAGTCAAATAGGGGAGGCTTGGCTGCACCTCTCACATCGGACGGTATACTTTCAAAAGGCTTGGAACAAGGAACAGGGAGCGAGAGCCAAACAGTCTGAGAATGCAAAGGAGAATTGGGAGAAGTCCCATTCATTGTTACTAGCCCTATTGGCGGCGGGCGCCGCACAGCCTACTTTAAGAGACTATTACATTGACACAGGTGCGCTCAGAATAAGACTGCTCAACAGACTCTGGTGCCTCCGCAGTTCACTGCTTTTCCTCAGTTCGTTGAACATTTCTCCCAAACCTTATCAAATCTCTGAAACTCACAATTGGCCGCTTAACCAATCAACTCACGTCATAGGCTCAGGTTGCTCAGGCACACTTCGACAGTAGTAGACCAACTCCTTTGATTCCTAACACTGCAAATATAATGTGTTTCTCTAAGGTGAAAAATGATTGAACTTAATGCACAAAATGATTAATAATGCAGATTTGATGCATAAAAATGTAGATTTAATGTAGATTTAATGCACTTTTAATCATTTTTTGAATTAAATGTAATCATTTTTCACCACAGAGAAACACATTATATTTGCAGTGTAATACCTGCACTATAATGACTTGCAGATCATGTACCACCAGTCTTCATGACCGCTCTGTGATCAATCCTGTCTACCATGCCCTGACTGTGAGACCTGCAATAGTGAACCAGAAGACATTTTCACGCACTGTTCAACCACATTGGCTCTGACACCTTAACAAACGTAACTTGTTGAGGCGTGTTGGTGTTCCAATTCTATTGCCACAAATGCTCACATTGCGGCGTCCAACAATTATATTACCTAGGTACCGAACAGAACCTAACACAATACATCGCTACTAAAGTCAGAAAAATGTACCTTGCTTGCTGGTCATAACCCACATAACATTGATCTTGCAACTCGGAACCCAAAATAACAATAACACCCCAGGCCCCCACGCATGTTGAGTAAACTTGAGCCACACAATCCCTTTGATCACCAGGACCCTCTATCGCAACCTCTTAGAGAAAATGGCCTCCGCCTGTTTGTTGACCAGTACGCGCTATAGTAGTGTTGCAGAAACAATTCACAATTTCAGGCGGGGGTCATTACAGGAACAAATTTGCTAGGGTGCTTACAATCAATTGTTCCCCAAAACAATCAAGGAATTTGAATCGATTTAGTCATCCTGATTACCAGAGCTCCTCAATATATCCTATGGAATGTCGTATCAGGGGGTTAGGCACAATCAATTCAGGAAGCACAAAAGAAAAGTGCTCACCAACAGCTCATGATAACCACCTACATAACTGAAATGGCATGTTATGTTATATTCTTTGAAGCACTTCACTATCGCTGGATCCTTTGTTCTGCCATCGTATGTCAGGAAGACGATATGCTTGAAATTGACAGGTAATGTCACCGAGGTACTGTACTTGCATTTCAACACCCTGCGCCAATAACCAACGGAAATATGATACCCAGTGACCAGTACTTGCATATGTTCAAAGAACTTTGAATGTAGCCAATTGAGGTCCTTTCCCATGGTGTTTGAACACGTAAGACGAATGATTCGAAGATTGGGAAAGTCCAGATCGTGAACGTTGATAGGATTAGAGCCAGGAGTAACGTCGGTCAACAGAACTTCGACTGATTGTCGAACCGCCAGAATCATTAAAGCAGTCTCGTGATTATGGAAATTATGTTTGTATTCGAGACATTTGATGTTTGTACCTTGGTTCTCGCAAACACCCACAATGGCATCGTAATTAGCAGGACTACATGACGCCGCCAGATGTTCAAGCTGAGATAGTGATCCGCGAGCCAGGTCTAATCGGTCCATTGAGCCTATCTGTAGTGACATTGATCGTAGATTGACTGTTGCATCCAGTAAACTCTTCAATGAGTTTGAGTTGTCCGACATGTTACTTGCAGTCAATCCAATAATGTTCAACACCTCGAGATTATGAACCTGATGCACAGCGGCTATTATTCCTGATCTGAATCCCACTGTTCCCTTGAACCTGAATGATTGATCAGTTAAAGTGGGTGCAGATACCTGGATGATGTTCGCCACGTGCCGCATCAAAGAAGAATTGGTGTTGATCAGATGGTTCCTTGGATCAAGTCGTGAACCGAGGGTCGGCTTTAAATGATTCGCCCGGGTTGAAATCACATCAATATCAGGATATAATAAGCAATCAAATGATAATGCACGGAACCTCGCCATGTTTGAGACCAAGAAGGAGTCGTCTAAGCGTCTTGATAATGTGTTGATCATGAAATGCGATGTTAACCGAATGCTCCTGTAAACGTGCGGAATCACCGCGATTGCCCACGCCTTACCGATCAAGCGCAGATCGAGTAGGTTTGATACCACCTCAGGTTCTAAGTAAGAGTGATCGAAAGAGTCTAAGATAGTGATATATCTGCCGGGACATGAGTCGATGAGACATTGCAGAATAATTCCTATGATTTCAATCGGTAGCGAGGTGATCAGTGACATGATCAAAGCTTAGGGCAAGGGAGGTAGAAGCTTGAGAGGGGATTAGACCTTGGCCAGCGACTCGCTTTGCTTCTTGAACAAACTGATAGCAGCAAACATTCTTGATACTGATCATTGGGGCGTGAAGACGCTGATTGGGGTCCCCAGCCGTAGAGGATCGTTTTCACACGCAAACAATCCCATCGACATGATACCACATTGGACACCTGGGCGCATAGGGAAGTCAGTTATGGGCAACTTAAACAGAATTCATGACCGGAGAGTAGAGTGAAATACTCACTTTATTTGACATGACACGCAAGGTCTGGGGTGTTTGCTCAGCAGCTCCAGAATTTCGAATGGACAGGTGGCAAGACAAATATTGAAATGAGGGACCGTGGCCAACCCGTTCATCCTCGAGACGGGCAATGTTTGCCTGCAATACACACGCACGATCTCATAGTACATGCTCACAGTCCAAGTGAAGCTGTTAACCAACAATGCAGATGCACACGCACGTGGTGCTATTAAAAAGTATCAACAATTCATGCAAGGCTAAGCATGAGACTCTCAACAATCACGTATTGTGTTAATACCACCCTGAGTTACGAAAATCCTTTCGCCATCCATGCAGTTAAGCACAACAATCCAGTGTTTGATATGGCGTCGCGAGATCATCACCAGTACCACCAACAATCAGCCACATCACAAATACAACCTCGTGGCTCAATGGTCTCAATAAGTCAAAAAGGTCAATCATGGTCATGGTACAAAAGTTGCGACCGCATGCTCTACACCATCATTTTGATAAGATGAACAATTAGATGAAAATCGATTAATCAGGAACCGTACAAAACACAAAATTTAATCACCTCAAAACCATTAACTCTCTAAGATTGAGTGGAAAACTATATTTTTAGTAGCCAAGACATCTTCATCCGACACAATGCACACGTGAACGTTAGCGGCAGAAGTACAGCGCGAAAGCGCAACATATAGTTGGCCATGAGTGAACACAGGATTTGGCAATAAGATTGTTACCCTCTGCAAACTCTGACCTTGACTCTTGTTGATGGTCATGCAGAAAGCCGGAACAACTGGGAATTGCAACCGGTAAAAGGGAATAGGGCAATTTTCATTGCCCTCATGATGCAGCCTCATTTTTGGTAAACTTATTGATGTACCGATCGATTCACCAGTCAAGATGCGACATTGTAAAGCATTGTCAGCATAATCCGTAATCAATAACCGTGTACCGTTGCACAAACCACCGGCCAATTGCAAATTCCGCAACACCATCACGGAGGCTCCGACCTTGAGACGCATTTCGTGAGACGGGAATCCGGGGAAATCAAAAGTGTTTAAGACGTCGACCGTCACAGGATTGCAGAAAGATTCATCCATAAGATCGACTGAAGTGGAAACATGATAGTCCCCAGGCAAAGAGTCCATTACGTATTCGTTTATGATTGACATCGTTGAGTTGAGAGGTGTTATGACGCAACGGATTGAGTATAAGTCCGTTAGTTCGGGCCAGTTCCGGCTTCTGACCAGGTCACCTGCTCCACGATACTCCGTATCAACTAAATCTGGGTCAAACTCCCGAGGCGGCCGAATAACTGAAACATTGCAATGCATCAGGTCCAGTACCGCAGCGTAATCTGTTTGCAAACGGCCTGAGCCTAGTTCCAATAACCAGGCAGCAAAGAGTTTGTTGGTAGGGTCGGGCTGCACACTATTACCACCTAAACAAATGTTCAGTGTCAGTGCAAATCGAGTGATACGTGACCACAAAAAGGAAGCCTTCAAACTGGCAGCAGCTTGAGCCATCAAGTTTGCTCTCCTGACGATAGGAAGTGTCTGCCGGAAATCACCAGCGAACAGAACCACTTTGCCCCCAAAGGGTACGTCGATTCCGGTTATGTCTCTTATCGTTCGATCAACGCACTCAATAGTGTGCTTGTGCTGCATCGCCACCTCGTCCCAGACAATGAACTTAATATCTTGAAGTTTCCGACCCACATGATCCCTACTCGAAACCGGGCAGGTTGATTCTTCATCAACAATGATTGGTATTTTAAATGCACTATGAGCCGTTCGACCATTCAATAGGAGGAGAGACGCAATGCCTGCTGCAGACACTGCTTCGAAAGGGATATGATTGCCGTTGCAGTAATGCAAAATACAATTCAAGACAAAAGTCTTGCCGGTACCGCCAGGACCATCCTGGAAAGCCATGTATGGTGTTCCATTGTTCAGTGCTTCCACGATTGGTCCAATGACCGACCGCTGCTCAACGGTTAACAGTTGTAGCATTGCATCGTGCTTGCGAACGCTCTCCCCCGGATCAACGGTATTGCTTCGATCAGTCCTGTCAACATCTGGAAGGTCCAATTCGAACAATAGTCTGTGATCGACCGCTCGTACGCCGACCGATTCAAGGGACGATTCCATTAACACGATAATCTTCTCAAGTTGAAACAATGCATAATTGTGGATTTGCTCAGGTGATGGTTTGATGCGCGGATTCAAGCGTTTGAGCTGGTACTCGCAGTCGTCTGAAAGGTTATCAATGTGCGCTGACCATAATCCGTCTGGGTCAGCAGGTGAGCTGTGACATAAAATGATCGCCAACATTCGTCTGAGCTGATGACCAGTTTTCCATACTGCAGCTTCACGAAGACTTCGATGATAATGCTGATCGCTTAATAACAGGCCCAGCTTATCCGCGGCTTCGCGATACGTGGGAAACGTAACACCATCAATTGTCCTGAGGTCTTGAAATGAAGTCGGACCTCGAATGTGAGAGAGCAGCAACCGAAGATAATAAACGTCGCCCCTTTTGATGTTTGCAAAGTACACCCTCCCTACTGCAATCGCACCATTCTTCCGAGTTGTTAATTTCTTGGTCTTCTGGTCCCAAACAAAATGTTTTGGCACCTCTTGGTATTTTAATGACCGAACAGTTGTGTTTGATCCGCGCAGTTTAGTGTTCTCCTTACAAAGCCTGAAAAACTCGGTCAAGGTTGTCCTTGCGGCTCGTCCGGTTTCAATCGCCCTTCGTAACCCAGCTTCATCTTGGAAGTAGACCGTTTGATTATCTTTGGTGTGTAGAGCCAAGCGCTGGACAGGCGGGTATCGACCTGCGATTGGGTACTTAAGCAGTCGCCAAATTGCTGAACCAGTATGTTAGTGCATGCAACTTTAAACTACATATTGGTCACGAGCTCACCTTCAGGAGAACTGATGAATCGTGCATTAAGGTACGCCAGTATCTCATCCGGGGTCTCATCGCCTTCAAGCCGAGCCATCGTTCTGTCATGCCCCTTTAATATGTACTTGAAAAGGTATTTAATAGCTCTGATGCTCGCGGCTACTTTGACATTGATGTGGCATTTATACTTAAGGAGCAAAAATCGATTATAAGGGACGACATGCCCATTATTGTACTTGAATGAACCTTTGGTAAAATGCCTGCCATTATCGGGCCGCTTGTAAGTGGGGTAAGAGTCCTCGGCCAAAGATGTGGTCTCCATAAAAGGTCTTGGGAAACCGCAAGTACATTCTGAACCATTCCAACATGGGAATTTTCGACAGGGTCCGTGTAACATGTGTTGGGTGACCAGGTCGTACATCTGTGACTCGGTTTCTGGGTTAGGTAATTGAGCAGAAATCAAACAATCCACGTCTTCTGTGGTTACTGGTTTCGATCTGCCGTCCAAGAACAGTATTAGATGACAATGAGGCAGGCCTCTTTTCTGGAATTCAATCGTATAGACATACGCAACCACCACCCCCAGCCTGTCCCGTTTGATCAGATCATCCAGCAAACAATGAAGTTTGATATAAAAAACTCAAGACACCAAGTCGGGTCTATCATCAGCCGTTTGACCATCTTCTAGCTCATCTGTTATCTCAGCCCATTTAGGATTGGCGGTCATGGTAATGAAGAGACTCGGATTACCATACTCTGCCACCAAGCTCATGGAGTCCTGGTACAGCTGCTGCAGATGTCTAGGCCCCCCGATGAAGCTCGAAGGTAGAACAACCCTGCGCCCCACGATTTCGTCCTCAGTTTCGTTACCTAATGCCTCGATGGCACCATGGTACATCTCGGCACGAATCTCGTTCTGGTGGAAACGAAGGTACTGAAGCCTGGAATGCTCGACACAGATATACATGTCGACGGCGAATTCCTGAAACAGTCGGCCGGAGGCCAATATAACTGAATAAGATGGTCGCTTGAATAATAAGTAAGCAAACCAATCCAGGTTTGTGACGTCGCCCTCAGGGTCTAGAAATGTTTATCCATTCAATACCAATTCAAGTCATTTAAAATGAAAACAACTCACTGCTAGGGGTCGGATTCTTGAATGACTCGTGCCACATCTGGGAGCCGTATAAGAAAAGAAGGGGATACCGCAGCGCAAAGTACCCAGTGTGCAGCTCAGAAATACGCTGGCGCCGTCCCGATTTTCTAACCAGGATGATGTCCCGTTGACTCTGGCCAACATTGCCATCACCGTCAACAATCGCCGCGACTCCATTGGCTGTTGGTAAATTATACCGACGATGATCGGTGCCAGCAGCAACGACTGTCTTGATTCGTAGGGTCTTCACAACTCGATTGTTGCATATCACATTTGCCAATTTGAACACCTTTGCATAAGGATTGTGTCGATACATGAATTCCTGAAATTGATAAAGGATATCAGGGTCCAGGTCCAAACCAGATCGTTCGACTCGAAGACGTGCTTCCTCATGACCTCCACTACCATAAGTGAAGACTTGAGCGAATCCCGGTTCACCCTCCTTAAGAGGCATCAAGGAAGGGATATTATGGGATAGTTGTCCATTAATACAAAAGACATAGTGGCCAGCCTGGCCCAGAACGTCCGAATCTAGTGATACACCGAGAGAGGTGAACGATAATGCATTATTGTACTTCTGAATCTTCTGCCGGAAAACAATTGATTCTGTACAACAAACCGTTTCAGCGTGCCAGTATCAACCCCAGAGACGGGCGAATTACTTACGATCATCACTGCCTTTGAGCAAATTACGGAAGAATTCAGGCACAGGCTCATCCACCAAATCAGGGAAGTACCTTACAGGTAGATCAACATCTCCATGCCGGCAGCAGTTACCAAACGTCGCATGATCGAGGTTAGCATCCTTGAGCCGGCGCTCCAGTCTCCATCTAAAGGCCCCACAGCCCTGACACCAATCAGATTGACGACCAAGGCTGAATGGCAATTCGACCCGGAATCGGTGAAACAGGTTTGCTTCACACCCAAATGCTTCGCTCCGTATTGCTGGACCTTTTGCGGCTCTCCTTGGTGGCATTGATGCTTGCAGATAAATTGTAATACAAAAAGCTGGATTTAGTTGTGATTGAACGGCCAAAGAGTTGATCGGCACTCACTGCGGTGAGCACACAATCAGGGCAAAGGGGTGATATTAGCCCATCGTCCAAAGAGAATTGCCTGATGACAACATCACCACCCGAGACCCGTCAATCATTGACGTTGGTAGCCTCCCCAAACATGCTCCCTGACCCCAAGCAACCACGTCGATCCCTTGATTCATCCACAGAGCTGTGGGCAGTCCCTTGTCCGAAACCTTCAATCACAATCCAATGTGTGTGTTTCATGGCCTGGAGAGAAGTCGGCGCCGATACCACATCTCATGTCGAACCGTGCGTTGTCTGGTGATTCGGAACAATAGACAAAGTAACTGGACTCCGCACCGTCAGCAGATCACTCATTTCAACTATCATACACACTCCTACCTGCACTGCAAACAAATTATTCAGCCATTGTCATGAGCACGGTTATTATAACAGTGCCACTTTGATAGACAAATGGGATCGCCGACTTTGACTGTAGATGCCGTTGAGGGTATATCCGCACTGTCATGTGTGTATACCTGGCCTGAGAGAAGAAAAAACCGGTCATTAGACGTTAGCGTCATCAGAGGCAATCCACGTCAATAGGAGACTGATTGACCCTCTTGTCATGAGCAAGGAAAGCAATATACAGCACTGAGCACAAACAGTATTTGATCAACCCAATACCTGATCATACCCATTGGGCTTCACAGCCCAGCATCATTATGGCGGGTCAGTGGGGTACCAAAAACTGATTAATCCTCCTCATCCTGATATGAATAATAATCATGAATCACGAAAGCAGACTCCGTAAACACACACACAAACGAATCCTCAAGCGTGACGGTCCGGTGAGTCTCCAATCTTTCACGATCAAGAACTCGAATAGATCACAATCATCATCTTGGGTGGATGGTAAGTGGTGGCGAATCGCACATCGTGTTGAATCACGTCGAGCATGGTCCATAAATAGAACCTGATTCGATGCACAATTGCGATTGCAGAATAATACCACACAACGTAGAACATTTCCAGACCGCATTTGCACACTTGATTCCTCTGGACCACCCCACACCGGAGTTGACTGAACACCGGTCCCAGTCCTTATTAGGTCGTAGCTTGACAGCTCAAGCGTGGAGCGGGCCACACACCAAGAAACATCATGCCAATGGAGGTATTGCACATCTCAGAGAGCCATCATTTGGAAGGATACGGGGTCGTCAAATGGACGACTCTCTCTTGGTCCAAGCATTGTATTTCCAAGCCAGTGTTGGCGAAGTTGGTTGCGGAATTCATCAAGGGTCAGTGAGTCATAATACGTAGATAAGAAAGAGACTGATATGTGAATCGTAGAGTCTGAATGACATCCGCGTCCACACCACCGCTCAGGAAGGATTGCTCGACGTGGCAGGAGGCCCGCCTACAACTATACTATCTTGATACCGTACCATAACAACCCAGAAGTTATGGTATCACAGGACTCTTAGGTAAGTTGTCTGATACTTGGATTAACCGCATGTATTACATAAACAGACTGAATCGCTTATACAGTGTCTCCACAGTCCATTGGGAGCACGACCTCTGATTTCAGTCAGACTAACAAATCATTGGCCACGATTTTCCTACTACATGATTGAAATTTGTTTGTGACAGTGTCCTTAGTAATTCACTCGGCAGTGTGTCATACCTCAACCACATAAGGTGTACCGCCTGAAGAAGGCTGTTAAAAAGAAGTTGTGAGAACCGGGCAGCACACCGCGCGGATGTGTGTACACTTTGATGTGTATCGCAACTGAGGTTTTGGGAATGTCCATCCCTGTTGATCGATGTCACGAAGATCTTGAATGCTCCGCAATTGAACACAGTGTTGACCCACATTGCCATTGGGTCAACAGAATCAGACTGTACAAAATCCGTTGATTAGGTAACTGTGATGGGCCGGTGGACTGTTCGGATGACCGAATGCAGCCAGGCTACAGTACTGGTTCAGTATATTGACGATTGAGGCCTGACACCCAAAACTGTTGCATTTGAGCATAATTATGTGTAGACAGGCATATAGGACAGATCTCATGTGAATCCAGTGAGGATACCACTCGAGGACCATGCGGTATAACAAACCAGGAGTTTGTCATTGGCAGACGGTCTGACTGTGAAACGGGTGCAATGAGTGGTCCACGAAAACAAAAGTAGATTGAAGGTGGATGAATAACCGTTCAAATTGGATGATGCAAGACCTGGTTGCTTAACCTTGATCGAGAACGCATCAACATTGTCAAGACAATCGATTCAACGGTGTGGTGAGCAAGATCTCTACTTAAGCAAAAAATTTAAAAATTATGTGGAAACTCGAGTTTTTGGTCAAAGGCACTATTATTATTGAGGTTGTTAGTCATCAAGGTTATTAAAGTTGATTCATTATTTTCATTTCATTATCTTTCAGAATATATATTTACATAAGCAATTGATAAGATCATTTAAGAGCAAAGAAAAATTTGAAAAGATCAATAAAAATAGTAAAAGAGTGAAAATCATATTAAGAGAATTAGTAAGAAGGGATTTGAGGAAGAAGAACATTTAGTTTGGATCTTTAAGAATGGAAACTGTTATGAAAAGAATGAAAGAAGAAGAAGAATACAAAGCAAGTTGAAGAAAAATTCGAAAATATGGGTATGAAAGCTTGGAAAGTGGTTTTTAGCTTATTAATAGAAGAGATATTGGTTCAGGAAGGTTTTATTGTGAAAGAGAAGGATCACATTAGTCATCAACAACTTTAATCATGAGGATTGATAAGGGAGGTGTGAAGTTATTCAAGAAAAGGGAAATTTCGAAGAAGGGTACTATGGTATTAATTCCTGTGTAGTGATGTCATTGATGGATTGATTGCGCCAAGAGTTTTTCAGAAGGATTTTAATGCTGTGTGATTGATTGGAGCGCTGTGGAATGATCTTTTGATAGAAGGAAAATCATTATTAGACGTGAAAATAGTCAAAATTCATCAAAAATGGGAGTTTTCAGTTAATTACATATGGTAAAACTTGTCAGAGTTGGGTGCGTGATAGTTCATTCGACGCAGAATCATTGGTTTCATAATGTACAATCTTTAAATCATTAGTAGCGGAGGAGTAGTGAAAACGTTATAAGGCAACAAAGAAACTGGAGTGAATTTCGAATTTGGAGGTTACATGTGACATTTACATGACAAAACCTTATTTTTGCAATCTTTACAACTCAATAACTTATTCATCACACATCAGAAATAGGTGATATAGGGGTGATAAATGATCAGAATCACGAGGGCTATCAAATGAGCTATAGTAATCCAAAATTGAACAACTTTACAAAAAATTCGTAATTCCAAAAATGGATTTCAGCTATGAATATTAGGAAAAAACCACCTGTATTCATCATAAGAAGATCTGTTCATCATTTATTCACATCAATTGATCAAATTCACGCCTTGAATCATTACAAACAATAATCTTTATGACATCATATGATTACATTGGAGGATATTCTGTTGATTTTGACGGTTTTTGAGGGTTTTTGGAGGTTGTTGACCATTGTTGAAGGTTGTTGGAGGGTTATATACTATTGTTAAGGATTTTACGGGTCTTTGTTCCCCTTTTTAATCATCTTATACTTTTGTTAGAGTGTTTTTAATCATCATTAAATTACTTTACTAGTACTAAGTTCACTAAATAGCCCCTTTACATCAAAGGAGAGATTTCTTTACGTGTGATAAGACTACAAGTCTTCATTTGGAATAACAATCAAACTGATTGTTGCTTTGCTAGTAATTGTAATTGTGTTTTGTTGTGTTCAAATTGGAATAACACTACAATAGTGTTGAGATTTCTCTATTTCTAAAAACTCACGGGAATAATACTTGAATTAAGTAATGAGACATATTTCTCTGGTGCTTTATCCCAAAGAATTCAGCAAAACCCCGTGTTGGTTCTTTCAAAGAGGCAGTCTTAGGCAACTTCTACTAGATACTTTATTAGTGGATTATCCCTCTTTAAGCTCTGTAAAGCTTTTGTTGAGCTTTAAGTTCTACAACGGTAAGAATCATCAGGCCCAATACGACAAAAAAAATTGAAATGAATTGAAACAAAGAATTGAAACATTGGGAAAGACACCAGGAAATACAATCTATGGTTTAGCCTGTGGGCACTTGGTACGGCAGACACTATTTGAAACAAATTCAGCTAATGTTAGAAAAACACGGTTGGGAACAGATACAAAGATGGGTTAGGTTATGCTTGAAGAGCTCTGGCTCTATAACAATTTTTAATACTGGGCAACAAACAATAAAAAGGTGTTTGTATTGATTGACTGGGATCAGATCATGTTGATTAGCAGAATGGTTGCGCGAGCATTGGCCCGCACTGATACAACATCTAGGAACTATGTAGACGGTGATGCCACGATCGTGACCTAGATCTCCTCCAATCCGGGTCCAGCGACTTTGGTTGCCTTTCTTTTGGGCTGTTCCCTCGCCCTCTTTTTTGGTGGTTGCCGGACTGGTTGTTCGCCAATCGAAGGAATGGAGGCAGGTGTTTGGTCAGATGCAGTGAAAGGGGTGCTGGAGCCGGAGCCGGAAGCTGTGACTGGGGTCTTGAAGGGGGTGTTCACAGGGCGCGAACTGAACCTGAAAAGTCAGATGGTCTGGTGAGAGAATTTCACCCCGAATAAAAAGTGATAAACGAAACCTACTTAATTGACTTGGGTCGATCATTGAAAACCTGACTTCCGACCTTAACCGCTTTCTTGCGACCGGCAGCCTCGAGGTGGCCAGAGGTAGGTGCTACTTTGTTCACCTATTGAAAGCCTGAGTCAGATTTGCACAATAGCGAGGCACATTGAAACTTGCTATCACAATATAATGGTTCGTTTCTTCGTTGAAACCTTTAACATAGCCATGGAATTGACACTCACGCCCCTTTTTCACAATTTGGGGTGATCCCGCGAGGTGCTTAAAAGGAGGGACCCGGTATTCGACCGTCATAGACGTTGCTTCCTTTGTCTACAATGATAGTTTCAGAACACTCTGATTGATACAGTCGAGATATGAATTACACTGACCTCTGGGTGAAAATCACAATGCTGAACAATGGCATACAAAGTGACCTTATTGGTCTCGGTAGCATTGCGTTTGAGGTACTGCATGTGTTCCTCGACGTAAAAGTCGACATCAAGCACACGACCAATCCCAGTTATCCCGACTTTATTAGCCAAGCTGTCGGAAAAGGACTCTGCGCTACCAAGCAATGCTCGGTCGAAACCCTCGAAGAACAACTCATCGTTGTACGTATCGCGAGTATTGGTAGGGAAAAAAGTCCCTCGCAGGAAGTACAGGTTACCAGGATGCAGCATAAAGTCTTTGTTGCTGTAACCAGTAGCCCGAATCTCGTAGTCAACGGTCTCATCAGGATCTTCATCACTACAGACAATGTTGGTCGAAAAACTGCGGAATTCAACCTTGAAGCTTTGTTCCTCGCTTAACTGTGTCCCAGGATATTATGTGTCAGCGGCGTCCAGCATTGCCTCTGGTAATCATGGTGGTTAAAGCTCACCATTTCATCGATTTGGAAAATGCCAGAAAAATATACGCCATGACCGGTGCAGGGGTTGGGTTCCGACATTATCAATGTGTATACTGGGACGACTATACAGATGTGAATCAGGAAGTGGCTACAGATCCTGGAAAATCAAACGCATGCAAACAGTGGTAAGCAATATGTAAAAAGCGATCACAAAGGAAGACACAAAATATTGATGAAGGAAATGATGGCGCATCGTACACAATACTGCTACACCGAATCCAAATGAGTAAGGCAATGAATTGTGGAGTATGGTCCAGGGGGTTACGCATAGGACAATGCCACCTTTATACTTTGGTTGTTCGGCTATTTCAGGAGCAAGAGGTGTGTCGGAACGCGAGCATGTGAGGCATTGAAAGTGGTCGCAGCTGGAAACAAAACGTACCGTTTTCAGACTGGCCCATCTAGGCGCCGGTGTATGTTGCCTTTTGCTGATCAGATGTACGAAGCGCTTTCATGGGGCAAAAACTACCCGAAGTTACCCTTCGCAAAGGTGGAGGATACCAGGATTACGCATTTTGACACAGGGAATAAGGGAAGCTGTGAGTCGGATGGCTTTGCCTGACAGATTTTGTCAAGGAAAAAGTTGAAAGATAGCCGAACCACATGCCTCAAAGGTCGGAAGATAGTGCGAACCCAGTGTCGCTATTTTGGAATAGACCCGGGCCTGATTGGTACGTGACAGAGATCAGCAAGAACGTGAAATGAGGGACTGACCAAAAGACGCAGTTCGTTCCGTTTACACAATCTGGAGACTTCTGAATGAAGATTAGCAGATAACGGAGACGTCAACAAAATATTCTGACACCCGGTGGCCAGGAATAATCACAAACGTAATCAAATGAGGGAGATACCTGGAAAATTCGAAGGCTTGAGTCTTGAGGATTGAGCCTACACAATCATGTGAATCAGTCGAAATGGAACAGGAGCCCGATAAATATGTTTGTCATCTGACATGGCACAGAGAAAAACCTGTTTGATAAGGCGGCGGTTTTCTTTGTCACAGGTGACTGACTGGGGTTTAGTACGCATTGGTTGGGGGCACTCGGTTCGGAGTTGACATGATCCGGGGTATTGTCCATGAGAAGGTGGTATGCAGTAGGCATGCCGGGCAGTGGTAATCGCCACGATGAGTATCAAGGATTCCAGAGCAGCAGAGTTGAAGGACGAACTGCAATCGGCTATGGCGTGCTTGCATGGCAAGACGTTTGGAGGAATATGAGAAAGTGATGTGGCGAAGGGCGTCAATGTGGGATCATTCGGATCGGATAGTTCATCAGGGGTAGGTCCCGTGGGATCAAGGTCATATTGTGAAGTCGTGTAAACCTCGAAATGTGAAGTAGGAAATGGGAGTACTGGGGAGTTTGGCCGTCAAAGACGGTTACCCTTTGACTTGTGAATGAGAATTGCATGATATATTGTCATCAACACAACACTTGTGCCGTTATGAAAGTGCATTTGAAAACCTACCCAAGTGACTTGGTGACCGCAGGACAAACTTATAGAACAATATAATCAACAATACAATGAACAAATCAAGCGCAGTGCGTAATAAGGATACGGGAGATAGAATCAGCACAATCTGGTTTCGTAATATTGATGTTTAATTTTCATGGCAACCAAAATACAAAACATGGAATTGCAAAATGAAGCCAAGTATATGAATGAAATCTTGAAAGCACCTCAGGTATTCCAAGTCATGCTTGCAAAGTTGTAAGACGGAGGCACATTAACACGCAGACCTCATGAATATTTCTATACTTCGCAATGTGACCTTGACCTCATCCTTCACTACCACATTGATCCTGTGGGTGTGAGGAATTCCACGTTGCTGATGATCTAACATTATTAGTCGAGCGTGGTCTAGGAGTAGGCACACGTGGTCAGTGGATTAGGAGGCTTTCTGTGATTTTTACGCTCAACGTACCGGGTATGACAAATGGAATGTAAACATATTCCAAGAGGGAAATCACACAGAAAAAATTGGGAGAGTGGTGATTGTAGAAACTAAAGATTACGTTGCCAAATCGTTCGACTTCAATCGGAAAACCGTGCTTGTAAACCAAGATGAGGCGATTCGGAATTCCTATCAAGGCGTACTACACATTAATACTAATTTGATAAACATATGAACATCAAGAAACAACTGACCATCGCGACATGTTGCATATAATAGGTTGATGAAGTCCTTGCTCGAGAGCGCCGCGTCAATGGATTCGAACTGTTCCGACATCGATGTACAATTAATCGGGATTGGAGAGTAGGTTATATGAAACACAATATTTGAGGAGACATCCAATATATATAGCAGATGCTGGTCTAAGACTGTGATAAGAGAAACCACATCAGCACTTAACGGGTCTGAGCGGTACATGATAGAGATCGGCAAGCACGTGAAATGAGGCGTCGACCCAAAGAACCACTTCGTTCTGTCCCCACGCTCTGGAGAGTTCTGGATGATGATCAGCAGAGGACGGAGACATCATTTGCCACATGTGACTGACTGGGGTTTGGTTCATATTGGTTGGGGCGACTCGGTTTGGAGCTGATATGATCTGGGGCATTGAAATGAGAAGGCGTTAAGCAGTCGGCATGAATGATGGTGGTGATTGCCTCAATGGT
Source organism: Melampsora larici-populina 98AG31 (assembly GCF_000204055.1). NCBI lineage: Eukaryota > Fungi > Basidiomycota > Pucciniomycetes > Pucciniales > Melampsoraceae > Melampsora > Melampsora laricis-populina. The sequence goes on from NW_006768816.1 coordinate 237,835, forward strand.
GGATGAGTGTCGAGGCCTCCGGAGGATCAAACCTGAAGGCCGAACTTGAATCGGCTATGATGTGGTTGCATGGCGAGATGTTTGATGGAATATGGAAAGTGAGGGTGTGGAGAGGGTAGATGCAGGATCTTTTCGATCGGGTAGTTGATCAGGGGTCAGTCGCGTGGGATCGAGGTTTTATTGTAAAGACGTGTAAACCTCGAATTTTGGAGTAGGGATTGGGAGTATTGGGGGGTTTTGCCGTCGAACACGGTTTCCCTTTAACTTGAATGATTCTTTAGGTATTACAATCCACGCAGGAGAAACAAATAAGGGACAGTACATTGTAAATTGCGCTTGCCGCTGGGCTGCTGAAAGACCCACAATAAACAAGATGTGGCAAATTAAAACGTGAAGTTGACAAGCATAAGAGGTGTGCAAAAAATAGGACACAAGTAAGGAATAGCTGAAGGACAATTTAAACAAGAAAACGGACTAAGGTAGAGTCCCCATAAAGCACAGCACAAACAACGATCTGAACAAAATAGTGGAACTATGAATGAAACCGGCGGAACCACCACCACCAAGGAGACCACACAAAGTGTCACCGAGATGGCCAAGGAGGAGACCCACACCTGCCAAGAGGCATTTGAGGCCTTGGAAGATAGGTTTGAGGACTAGGAGGTGTAAGAAAAATGGTAGTTCAAAATATATACAAATTCAGCGCATGCAGGCCAAGCAGGAATCAGATTGGGTACTGACATCGGAAGGCACCAATAATACCAACACATTGAATGGCAATAATCGTGATCATACAGTACACATGAGTAATCAAAACAAGGCTTTGAAAAAAACAACAATGAAAACAAACTTGTTCGACCACACTTTGAGCCACTATCTGCTGTGAGATTTGCCCATAGCGGATCGAAGTGGTTTTCAAATGCACATTGCTTTGAAGACCCATAGCGCCTTGAAAATAATAGCGTAGCAATGAGCGTTTGGTCATAGCACAAAATTGCTGCGCTTGACAAATTAGAGGATATAGTGAAGCGGAGCGGAGCACCGGGGGTGTTTCTGAGTACTTTACAAGAGTCATTGTATAACAATGGATAGTTAAAACAATTAGGGAATACAAAGTTAAAACTGGGAGTTTTTCCCAGTTTCCCAGTTTCCCAAATACCGCCAAAAATGCAAACTGGGAAACTGGAAGAACGTGGGAAAGTTCCAAACACAGCCAAAAACAAAAACTGGGAAACTGGGAAAAAAATCCCAGTTTTAACTTTGTATCCCACAATTGTATAAAAATGAGAAAGTGAAACAATTTTGAAGAATGGATTGGAGTGGAGGTGGTGGATCAAGGGTAGAAAAGTGAAATTGTTGTTAGCACCTCTTTGGGATTCATATCTGAATTGAAGCATATGCTTGCAAATGTGGCTGTATCACACATGTCTTGTTGTAAAAAAATTAAAAGCTTGACTGGCCAAACAAAGCTAGTTTGATTGTAGTCTTCATGGTGAACAATTTTCCAGTGCATGAATTAGCTCTTGAAATCTTCTTATGAGTACAATTCCATGGAGCTTCAGAACCTCAATAAAAGCTGAAGCATTTTGAACAGCAGACACATTCTTGCAATTCTATTTCCATTCGCAAGCACTTGAATATTGGTCAAACATGTTTGGCTTCAATTTTGTGTGGCTCTACATAGTAATGCTGCATTTTGTGATCCTTCTCCTTGTTGCAAGCAACAGTTTGTGTGGAAAGGTAAGAGACATGCATGTTACACTTTCTTCTAACTGTGGTTTGTCTATCTGAGTGTTGTGTGATTTTCTGATTGCTAATGCATGTGTGCGTGTAAGATGGTAGGCAAAATCCTGGTATAGCGCAAGATGCTGGCCAAGCAGTCCTTTTTGTAACTGTGTCCCAGTATGGAGATAAACACCGCTGCCCATAGACAAGAAGGGTGTCCCATCTTTACATTGTGGACAGGAGAGATCAGCACTGTTGACAACAAAAAAGTTGGATGGTGTATCTTTTGGTCAGTTGCATAGGAAGACTGTCAAGTAGTGCTGAAACAGGAAGACTGCATTATGTGAGTAGCTGTTTCTAGCTGCTAAAAAATTTCCAATGGAAAATTGCGCAGGCCTTCTGATGCTCCACATATCACCACATGTTGCTTGTCCAAGCAAGAAACATTATAAGCAATTCACAATGAAACCACTCAGTGATATTTGACCTGGGTAGAACCAAGTCTGGCTCAAAGTGCCACACATTGGTTCTAGACGTCAATTGGGCAGGGCGGGGTGGTATTTCCATGACCAAGCTAGGTAGCTTGCCCCACAGCAGCAAAACCTTTCTCACAGCATTTTTAACTGGAAGCAGAATTGGTTCTTGCAGCATCTCAGTGTTTCACGTAAACAAATACATTCAAGGCAACAGAAATGATAAAAAGCATTGAGAAAATGTAAAGAAACCATTTGTGGTGTAAAAGGAATAGGAAAATCACAAAGAAAAAATGAACAAACAAAAAAGAACACAAAATGTAATATAAAGACCTCACAGAAAAACACTATGTAAGGTAATGACTGTAATTGAAGATAAAATGAATTGAAGTGTCGACGAGCATAGATAAAACATAACAAGGGATGGAAAACCCATGCAAGAATGAAATAAGACATGACTAGAAATGACTTGTTCTATTTTTTTCCCTCAACCTTACTCCAGTCCTTTAATAACTTTGGCAAAGTCTCCGGTCAATGGAGTCCCTTCCAGGGCCCATATCTGACAACTTGAAAGCAGTTCAAAAACAAGGGACCATCTCCCATCCAAGTTTTGCAGTATCCAAGTGTCCAAATGTGATGAGAGCATGGATCTTGGAGTGAGGTTGCTAAGTCAATGAGAATATGAGGTAAATGTGGGTTAATATTGAAGAGGTGTTGTGATCAAGCTTGAAGAAGTTCTGAGATGGGATGGATCAATTTCTATTGGTACTGGGAGGGATAGATCAAGTCATGTTGTGTTGGTGGTTTTCAGATTTAAGCTGAGAGTGATGTTAGCATAACTTCTGACGTTCATCCGAGAGCAGACAGTGCAGCATCCAAATTACTCGGGCCAGAATGGTAACTCAGGGTGTAACTCGGCAGTCTTTGAGAAGCCCCGGGCTACTAATTGGCAGCACCAGGCGCCGCGCTACAGTGCACTGCGCGCTTTTGGCTAGTCTGCAAGCCAGATTTGGTAGAACCCCAAATGTGAAATCCAGTTTGTGCGGTGCTGGGAATAATGGCCAGACTTTCATTTAAGAATCCTGTATGACTATGAAATCAAAGAAGATCTGGAAACTCATGAAAAGATTTCTCAAGTCTTACTTTTATAGAATTTCTCTAACAAAAAGTAAATCTTTAAAATAAATGGTAGTGATTATAACAAATTGTTTTGATAAAGAGAAAGAGAAACTAAAACAACTATCTGATAACAAGGATATATATATCACTAAATAAATATTAAGAGAAATATTATGTAACCCTATGACATCATTGATCATGCAACCACAACCACAACCTGAAACCATTATCATTCCATTTGGGCCACAGGTTTCCAGGGTCCAAGAGGCTGTGTTTCAGCATCAGTGTGGTGGCTATCCTCACCAATCCCACGCTTCTACTTTATAACATGATGTTGTGTTTGTTTGTGTTTTGTTGCTGAATGGGATTTAGATTGTCTTTGTGCTTCAACATGGCTGAAACTGAAATGCAGTGTCCAGCTTTCATTGTACACAGCTGTATCATGTTTCTAGTTCCTGCCGCACAGGGGATGCTCTTAGTTTTTAGGATTTTTGAAAAACTCAATGTTACTATATAAGCTCCATTCAACTATGTCCAATTCATTCTTCTCCAAGATTTTCTACACAACAATGCTACCAATGATCATCAGACTTTTCAACAAAAATAGTATGAGAAAAAACACAATGCAAGACAAAAAACGATACAATTGTTTTTATACACCAACAAAACTGAAACCTTGAGAATTTCTACCTGAATATTTGTTATCCAGGTTCAGTTTCATTTTGATTAGAAGATTGAAGTCCATTTTTACAAAGATTTCGATTTAATTCAGGTTCTTGATAAGTTGATAGTAGATTTGGTTGCATTACAAATACACCAGCAAAACCTGCTGCTAAATGCCATCCAATATGACAATGTAAAATCCATACTCCTGGCTACATGATATATGATCATCAGAATCAGAATCAAAAAAGATATTGGTTAGTAACTTGAATGAAACATGCGACTTACATTATTTGCATAAACTCGTACTAAAAAGAAAAGATAAAAACCAATTCAATTCAAAAAAATAAAGAAATCCTCCTTAGCAAGAAAAGTTCGACTCACTAATCGCAAAAGTACCACCACCGATCACATAAGTATCTCTTCTAGTAGGATTAACTAAATTATACTTAAGATTCTGATTCGAATTCGAATTCCCATCAAATGTTCCATTACCTCTTGCAATAATATGAGAGTCCACTCCATGTAGATGATAAGAATGGTCAATTGCTTTATCTAAATTTTGAATTATAATATCATACCATCCTAAACTTTCTAGTGTATAAGCTGCTACTTCTGATTGATTTAAAATCCCTTGTCCTCCATTTATCATTTGTGGTAATAATGGTTTATATGTATATGCTATATCGAAATATTAAAAATCAGTTTGGTTAGGATTCAATAATGTTTTGCTTTCTCTTTGATGTGTACTTACTCTTCCATGTGGTTGAATTAACAAAAAACCTTCCTAATGATTCAGTTTGTGATCGATTTTTTGAATTAGGTTGTAATAAAACTCCAAAACTCGTATTCACAACTCTCTAAAATCCAAACCAAATCCAAATAAATTTAATATAAGAGATCAAAGACACATCAAAGAACAAGATGTAAGAAGAAAACTTACTTTTCCTAGTACGGTTTCAGGTACACTTTGAGCGATTAATGGGGTTAAATCTTCATTGATATCTAAACATGGTCCACCAATTGAATCTTTCCAATCTGTTGCATTCAAACTCAATTCGGTAGTACTGCAACCACATCTTCTTTTTTCATGTTTTGGTACTACTCTTACGATTGCCATTGCTGTACCTGCTCTTTCTGTTAATCCCGGTGCAACTATTAATATAAAAAATTGTTGATTAATATCTTTTTTTGGGAATTATTGATTTAGATTAGGTTTAGGCTCTTACCCCATGCAACTTCGAATTGAAAATAAGAAGAAAAATATGTTAATTAGTTAGGTTCAAGGATATTTGAAAGATATTATTTCACTTACAACAATCCGTATCCATAACTGCTCTCAAAGCAAACGACGTACCAACTGTATCATTAGAAGTATCTAATATGACACTGTATCTAATATAATAAAAATCAATCAAAGGATCAGTTTTAAAAATCGTTCAAAGTAAGACTTGTTTTAAAAAAAAGATGTACAAACCTTTGACCATTATGAAAAGGTAATCGATGAACTCCAGCAGGACCATTAACACCTGTTGCATCAGCTTCGATAACCCTATATAAAGATCATCACAGAATTTATCAAACTTGTTTGTCAATTTATCAACAAAAATTCATAAAAAAGCAACACAAACTTTAAAGGATGATTATCAGCCGAAAAACGAAACAGAGCATGAGTCCCAGCTCCAATCAAACGGATTCTAGTTTTCTCATTCTCTGAAACTCTCAATTCTAAAATCTGATTTTGTTGTTTGCAATTTGAACCGTGTTCAGATAAAGAACAATTGAAATAACCTATTCCATTAAAGAGAGCTAATAAACCAAGGAATTCAAGTGTTAGGACTTCTAGGATTGTTTAGGATCAGGTGAAATGGAATTGGGGTTTACCTGAGTTTGGAGATGGAGCTGCTAATGAACCTTGGTAACCTGCAGCAGATAATTGACCCTCTAAAATAGTTGTACTCATACTACAAATAAACAAATGTAGCATTAGTTACCCAAAATTCGTTACCGGAACAAATTAGGTAGCAGGCTTACTTATGATACCAATCACTATTCAAAAGAGAAGAAACATAATTCAATTATTATCGGAAACGGACGAGACTAAGAAGAGCAAAATGCCAACTTTACTACTAAGACAATGTCATTATCATAATCTACTCCTCTTTTTAATGGATCATTTGGGGAATGGATTATTAATGGTCCTAGGATACCATCAGCTGCGAGGTTTTGAGCGTGAGCCTGTCAAAGAATAAGAATAATTTAGACTCAATCAATATGGTCCAAGATCTCAGATTTAAAGGCGATGTCAAGTGAAGATGTGACAGTTGAAGCAAACTTACATGATACCCTGAGAATATTGAATGTTTTACATTGTGATTCGAGATTTCTTAATCAGTTTGAGACTTTCAAAAAAATACAATTTAATAAGTACGAAATATATCATACAAAATGTTCCAAATTGTCCATTGATTTTGAAAGAGTAAGTAAATTCTGTTCCAGCAGGAATCGGGCATTGTGTGACACCTAGAGAGATTGATTCAAAACAGTTATCAATCAATCAAATCTTGATTCCTGATTATTTTTCAAGTCTTTGAATTAATTAACCTGTAACACCATCCATCCATGGTGTACCGTTTTGCCAAATTCCATGCCAATGTATAGAAACAGGTAAATTGATTTTATTCTTGACAAGAATGTGAAGTGTGTCTCCCTGATATATATCCATATAATCATGTATGAGCAATTTTGTATTATCATTAGTTTTTTGATGAAGATTACTCACGTCATTTGCTTCGATCAATGGTCCAGGAAACTGGTTATTGATAACCAGAACTGGTCTAGGAAGGAAACAAATTCAAGAAATTAGATTTCTATCAAATCCGTATGATGAATGAAAAAGAGAACTCATACCTTTCGTAACCATCTAGCGCTGCGGTTTGATTAGTGATTTCGAAAATATAATTTCGAGTCCTTGGTTTGGAAGTGATTTTAAATCTACCACTTAAATGTAATTCTCTAGAGTTTACTCTTACACTTGATAAACTATTACTACTACTAGTTGAATTATCATCAGTGCTTGTGGAATTATCATCAGGAGTAGAGATTTGATCATAACTGAATCCTTCTTCTTCTGCTTGGATTTCTCTTTCACTTAAAAACAATTTGCGAGAAAAAACAAAAGAAAAGAATGAACAGAAAAGGATTCCAAGTAAAATCGGTTTGGTACTTTTCTTCATGATGATTCAAGTTGTATCATCGAGAAAATAGAAGGTAAAGCTGCAGATGAAAGATGCGTGAATAAAATCAAACTGAAGAGGTATATATATGCGAGTCTTTTAACGGAATCAAGAACAGAGTTAAATGATTGCGGGTGAAGGAAGAAAGATATATACTACAAAGTAAGAAACAAGTTAAAGGCGAAATGATCTCAACTTTTCCCGACAAGGAAAAACAAATTTGAAATCACCAATGGAAGATAAAGAAAAAGGAAAATGGTTGAAAAAGGTTAACAAACATCTTAATTTCATCGCCACTACATAGCATTTCTTGTTTCTTAATCATTAGGTGATGGAAATTTCAAGCGGAACACGGGGTTATAGTACAAAAGTAAATCGTTAGAGGAATTTTCATGACACTGTCTTGTGACACAGCAACATGTGAACCGGACGAAACTTCGTCCAGGAGGGCGATGCGATTAGGCAACCATTACGAACTCTTGGTTCTATAAACTTCTGAATCGGATTACCGTAGTTATTCACAAAAGTTTAAGTTTAGCATAATCAAGAAGCGGATGAGTGGGGCAGACTCTGAAACCTTGCGGTGAGGTGAATGGTCGAGTGCGCTCCATGAGAGGTTTGATTTGGTTGACAACCACAATTCAAGTAAACCACGGAATCTTACTGAAGCATGAGTCGTTTGCGTATCAACCTCACCCAGAGGTCAAAGGAAACCATGTCTACTTCGCTTTCAACATGAAAAGCGGAAGGAATCGATGAACGTGAAGTAGAAAATCGGTCATTGAGATTTTTGAAGAGGCCATGAAATTGAAGGAGACCCAGCCACACTGTGTCACCAGAAACATGAAACACCAAAACTTGATGCGAATCGAACAAAAACATATCGAACTTCAGGCCATTCCAAACGCCAAAAGCTTGAAAGGCTTTCGAGAGAGATGCGGCATGTCTAATGGCACGACGGTTTGCGCTGTTGTCCATTGAGAATGAGAAAAATATGATGTCATGGATTTAGAAAATCGACTGAGACCGTTCTATAATACAAGATGAGGGCTGGGCCCCGGCCCTGAGTATATCCGTCCCCGCCGGCCTCTGACCGGCCCTGGGCAGCCCCGAGGAGATCCACGAATCAATCAGGGCCAAGCCAACCAAGGCACACCCAGAGTTGTTTATAAGATCTGAAAAGGACCAAGGGGCAAAACTCTGGCTTTTGCTGTGCATTTAGATGTATGAAAATGTATATGGAACAAATCCATATGAGCCTGCTCAGAGCTTGGAAATAACTAGGGAAGGTTAAATTTTGGAAGATAGTGATCATATTAGTCAGCAACAACTTTGATCACGTGGATTGATAAGGGAGGAGTGAAATTATTCAAAAACAAGGGAAACTTGAGAGTGGTAGACAAGGTTACTATGGGAGTTATCCATATGCAATGATTGGTTTGAGGGATTTAATGGTTGCCGAGAATTTTAGGATAAGTTTTAAAGTTATTCTAACAAATGGATTTATGGAAAAAATTAATAAGGGGGCTCAAGTCAAAATATTTGCAACCTTTTCTTGAAAAATTGGGGAAAGTTTTTTACGGTACCTTGCTGTAAAAACTTTTCCCAATTTGTAAAAAAGGACCGTAAAAATTTCTTCCGGATCTCCTTCTGAGCAGTAAATTTACGCAAATTTGCTGCTTAAAAAAATTTGAGATGTTGTATAACATTTCCCAATTTCATAAAATTTTGTGTAAATTTTATGAAATTGGGAAAAGTTTTTTATGATAAAAGTAGTAAAAAAATTTGACTTGAGCCCCCCTAATAATAGACTTGAAAAGGTGTGAAAATCATGAAAAATGAAGGTTTTCAGCTTATTACTTATGTCAAGACTTGCCAGATGAGGATGGGTGATAGCTCAATCAATGCAAAATGTTCCATTTCATAATTACAACCTTGTAACCACTAGTAACAGTGGATTTGTGGGGAAAAAATGAGGAATTAAAGAGAATGATGTGGGTTTTGACTTTTGAGCTTACATACACACATGTAGCAACATTTACAGGACAAAAATCATATTTTATGAATCTTTACAGCTCAATAAATTATTCATGACACATTGGAAATAGGCCATGTTATGCCAACTATTGATCTGAGTCATGAGATTGATAAGATGAGCTATAGTAATCTAAATTTGGAGCACTTTAGAAAAAAGTCAAAATTCTAAAATTGGTTTTCAGCAATGAACATTAGAACAAGATCACCTGTATTCATCATAACACAATGCCTGTGCAGAGGGCCCCCGACGTTGGGGGCTCCAGCAAGTACAAAGGCTTGCCTTTGAACTCTTGAAGGTCTCCAACGTTGGGGGCGCCCTTCACAGGCACTGTGTAAGAAGGTCTGTCCATCATTGATCAATTTCACAGCTTGAATGATGTCATTCATTAGTCATAATTTCACCACAAGTTTGCATCAGAAGCTTTTTGTGGGTTTTTGAGGGATTTTGTTGAGTTTTTGTTGCTTTTTGAAGGTTATTTACCATGATTGAGTGTTTGTAAAGATTATATATACTGTGGATGGTTGGTTTATGGGCAGGGTTTCCCTTTTTTCTCATCTTCTACATTAGTTATAGTGTTCTTAATCATCATTAAATTACTTTTTCGGTAACAAGTTCACTAAATAGCCCCTTTAGATCAAGGGTGAGATTTCTTTACGTGTGAAAAGACTATGAGTATTCTCTGGAATAACAATTAAGATTCCTAAATCTGGATTCACCCCCCCGGATTCTCTGAACCCTATCACAAGGGCAGTATTTCAGCACTTTGGATGGGTGAGCACTGGGATCTCTCCGCTTCCCATTTACGACTCACCTAGGTGTAGCCATGGGTAGCATTGAATGATGCTGAATCATTCCCCCTTCTGGCCCCCTCTATTTATACCTTCCAGCTTTCTGTAATCCCAAATTTTACTTTTTCAAAAGCCCAAAAAGCTGCCTTTCATATTATTGATTGCTGCCAACACCACCACCGCTCCACCCAAAAAAGCGGCAGCGGAGAGGGTGCAAACGTCTTAAGGTAATCAGCGTTTCACTTTTCCTAAAGAGGATTGAGATCAAACAGAAGTCTTAACTGGGGAAGACTTGGTTGATCGAAAGGAAACGCAATTACCTAAAGAGGATTGAGATCAAACAGAAGTCTTAACTGGGGAAGACTTGGTTGATCGAAAGGAAACGCAATTCTAAGGAGAGAATTGCCACACACAAAAAGAGCTTGAGTTCGATAAGGAAAAAGGGAACAAATATGAGATGTTTGTTCTGTATATAAAGAGACCCTAACGAACTACAAGACGTGTCATGATGTGAAAGAGAAATGTGCATAACAGAGAAAAGTGTAACTACGCGTAATGCGCTTAAAGGATCACTTCGTGATCCTGATTGGCGCTCCGCCCGCGCTTCCCTTTTAGCCTTATAGCAGGGGTTGCGCTTAGCTATAACTATCTGTGAAATCAAATTTCACATAGCAAATTTTGATGCACACTGCATAGTGATAATTTGCTGTGCTATGATGCGTCCTAGCGCCTCAGAGCAATACAATTGTCAACCTCATGTCAAAATTTATCAAAACTTCATCTCCATTCCACATTACCCAATCAAAATCAAAAACAGGATACCAATCGAATTCAAACTAAAGCGAAATCATCTCAGACAAGAAAAGTATCATCAACTTCGCATCAAACAATACAAGACCGATTCAATTGATCAAAACAATCAAACAAACCATACCTTGCAATCTTTAGAATTCAATCACCAATAGGATCAATTTTATCACTCTTATCATGTGCAACTTCAATCATTTTAGCATCAACTTCAATCTTGTCATCACCAAGTCAATTAATATATCAATTAGGAATCTTCGGTTTAGGTGCATATGTAATGAGAGGAGCAGGTTGTACAATCAATGATCTTTGAGATCAAGAAATCGATTCACAAGTTAATAGAACTGAAAATAGACCATTACCTTCTGGTTCAATTACTATACCTAAAGCTATCACTTCTCTTGGTTTACAACTTAGTGTTGGTTTAGGTGTTTTACTTCAACTTAATCCTTATAGTATCCTTTTAGGTAGTTGTTCACTCTTTTTGGTTGTCATTTATCCTCTCATGAAACGCATCACTTATTGGCCTTGATTAGTATTTAGTAAGTTTTTAATCTTGTTCTTAAGAATTCGGATAAATTCACATTGTCTCCTTAATCTAATCTAGTATAAAATTCTTTCTCGATGTTTAGGATTTGAATTCAATTGGGGTGCTTTACTTGGTTCATCAGTAATTTTAGGAGCCACGTATTGAAAATTATCATTACCACTTTATTTTGGACATGTCACTTGGACCATCATTTATGATATGATTTATGCACATCAAGATAAAGAATTTGATTTGAAAGTAGGATTCAAATCTACTGTGATTTCATTTCATATAAATACCAAATTGATTTTAACTGGATTTAGTTTTACCATGATTAGTTTGATTGGTTGATAAAAGAATAAAAAAATTATGTGTGTTAGCTTTCTTCCTTTTTCTTCTATTTCTTTTGATCATCTCTTCATGAGACTTGTGCAAGTTTTGGTGCCTTTTCTTTCTATTTCTCTCTTTATGAGACTTGTGCACATTTGTTCTCTCTTGTCTTTTCTTCAGATTGATATTGCTTTTTATTGTCAATCATCTCTTGAAGAGAATTGTGCGCATTTGATTTCCTCTTTTTATTTTTAATGTCTTTGATCATCAATCAATCATCTCTCATACAGACATGGGTATGTTTTTTCCTGTTTTCACAAGTCTTTCTATTGACATCCCCGTTCAGCCATCAATGATAATGTAATTAAATCAGCCCAAAAAAACTACCTGAACGCGCTTTGGAGCGCTACCGAGGCCAAAAATTGAGCATAGCGAAGCGGAGCGGGGCAATTTGCCGCACCGCTTTAAAAAGTCATAGCGGCTTTGAAATTAAAGCGTAGCAATCTGGGACTATTCATAGTGCCGGATCGCTCCGCTGGCAAAAATGCTATTTATAGCGCAGCGGAGCGGAGCGCGGTGTTGTTGTTGCTGCTGTGCTTTGGTCAACAAAATTGTGATTTTGTGTTGAGTTTATTGGAATAACACCATAGCAGTGTTGAGTTTTTCTCTTTATATATTGATGGAATGATACTTGAATTGAGTATTGATAAATATTTCTCCGGTGCCTTAACCCAAAAGAATTCAGAAAATCCTCATGTTGATTCTTTCAAAGAGGCAATCTTCAGGTAACTTCTATCAGTTGGTTATACTGGTAGATTATCCCTCTTCAAGCTATGTAAAGCTTATGTTGAGATTGCAGTTCTATAATGTACTGTCTGCTTCCAGAAAAGCAGTGGTTGCAGTCTGCCCGCCAGGGACGGGTCACATCCCTAACAGGATCCTGTCTAAAAGTGTGATCCTATGTACCAACGCAGCAACAGCAACGCTGCAACAATTACGATACCGGTATCGTATCGACAATACCCGGTAAAGTAACTGGCTTAAAATACTAGAGAATTCAGATCCTGGTAGCGTAGCTGTGACCCAGGTACAATACTCAGTACAGTATTGGTATAACGATACTGTGGCTCGCAATACGTAGTAGAGTAGCGCTAGGCGCTACGATACGGTTACTGTATCGCAGTATTGCAACTCCCAGACCAAAAAGAATTGACAGAGCGGGGATTTCTTGTATTGCAGCCATTACAACCTAAATTCTTGACGTGTATCATAAAGAGAAGAAGATAACTTGTGAAATAAGATATATATTTGATAAAAATGTGTACATCTATTTTGGTCGACCCTTCCGTTTCCTATTTCCCATGTCCAAATTCATACACTCTGCCATGTCTTTTTGGCATTGCTCAAAATCATCACCGGCTATCTTTATTCCATCTTTAGACCACATGCAACTCCCAACCGAGCGTTCAACTGTGGGCGGTTTCAAAGCACCACGATCCCGACAACAGACATCTGCCGCGGCAGAGAATGTTCTTTCTACTGCACATGAAGCCCCACAGATTGCCAGATAATCCATGGCAAGCAAGGCTAAGACCGGATACTTTGCAGCATTAACCTTAATAGAAAAATAAATAAATTATCAGTTCTTTAATACATATCGGACATAGTATAAAAAGGAAATTCACCTTCCACCATTCAAGAGCAAGATTTGGATCTTTTTCCACCTGTTTAGAGGGCTCATCGACACGTTCCAAATAATTACAAAGTTTGTTTTCAGTTCGAGTGTGAAGTTTCTTTCTATGAGCACGGAATCCGTCATCGTCATCATCTTCGCCATCATTGGAATCGTGTTCATGGGTGTTGATGTTCTTTCCGGCTTCTTCTTCAAGTTTTGCTTTTCGATTATCAAAAGCGGTTTCGATCAATGTTTTGGCGGTTTCGAATTCAGAAGAGTATTCACCAAACGCAAATTGAAAATAATCTGCTCGCCAGCAGGGGTGGAGGATTGTAGCTAAAACTAGAACATCGGATTTTAGTGCTTCTTCGAGGTAAGACTGGACTCGAACTTGCATCGCGTGATACATAGGGAATAGCGGGTCACTTCGTGAAGTACAGGCGTCGATTTTGTGTTGAAGTGATTTCTTGAGTTTAACATACTCGCGAATGACCAGCGAAGCAGTAGGTGCATTTGCCTCGAACAACTTGGTTAGTGACTCAAATTCCTGAGGTAGGGATGGACGCATAATGTCAAACGGCCATGTGTGAGAAGATGATAAGAAATGATAAAGTGGGTGAGTACTCACTCGTAGTACCTTGATCAACTTACCAACCTGCTTCCATTGGTCAGGTGTGATGTAGGCTTTGTTGAATATTCCACGAGGACAATTTTCGTGAGGATTGCTAGGTGCAAGGGCCGGGTTTGATTGCTTGGGTTTTTTTCCTCTGGTAAGTTCCTTCTGATCGTCTTTAAGCATAGCGTCGATTACCTGATTTGATTAGTTAGTAACTTAATATGTATCAGTGACTTGGAAATTATGAAAGGAACAAACAGGAGAGAAAAGTAACAGACACCTACCTCACGAGCGTTGTACAACCGTTCCCAGCATTGAAGTTTGATGTTCCATCGAATTCCGTAGCCCGGAATTGGTCGAGGAAAACTCATGTCCAAGCTTTTGCAAGTTGCATCGAAAACTTGCAACATGCGGGATGAGCCTCCTATCTTGCGAGCTATTTCATCGAGCTATCAGACACAATGATTAGCACAAGTTGTCCTTAGGCTTATGTATTAGACTTCAAATATGAAACTGAAACTTACTTTGAGAGTCAATTCATAAACAGCATTAGCTTCATTCCGATTGGTTGCTGGTCGTTCGAGATCTGGTAAGGGGTCAAATGGTCCATCAATAACTTGATACCATTTATCAGCGACTTCCTTTCCTGGGATGTTGGCGAGATCAGTATCATCATCATCTGATGTGTTACCATGATCATCGTCAGCTTGAGGTTCTTGAGCCTCATTTGATTGAGGATCTTCGTCTTCTTCCCTAATCGTGGTCATTCGGTGATCGTCCAGTGGGAAGTCTCCTAGAATGGTGGACTTCACAAGAGGAGGCGGTGGAGCTTCAATTCCTAGCGCTTGGAGTCCAGCATTGACCGTCAGTGCAATTTTATGACCGGCGCATCTCACGTGATCAGTACTCTCATCGAATTCAAACACCTCGTATTTGTCTTGAGCTACTTTTGCAAGTCGAGCTTGCATGGCTCGAGCACAAGTATCGTTATTACTTCCTGAATCGTGCGTCTGAGAAACCATGTGTTATTTATATGTTAGTTCATTCAAGTAAAGTATAGAGATTGATATAGATATGAAAATACTTATCTTAGAATATAATTTATGCTTCACCAGGACCTTAATCAAAGGCTCCGCTAACCACTTGCCTTTGTGGTGCCAAGCTATCATTTTCATAGAAAGATGTCGGGTAACAAATTTCCACTCGCTGTTGATATACGTAACGGAGGCTGAAATGAATCCATAGCGATTACAAGGTGAAGTCCACGCGTCCAGTATCAGGCCAAATTTACTGTTAAGAGCCTATGTTGACAAAAAAAATAAGTGGATGGATGTAATCAACAGATATTCGAATAGCATGTAGACTGAAGAAAGGAAAACATTACCCACCTGTAGCTCTGATATAACCGTTGCTCGCTGACCAAGGTACACGCGGTGTGCAAAGTTGGCAAGCCAGGTACGTCCGAAAAGGTGAGCTTGAGGATTTGCATATCGGAAGCAGGCTCGCAGAGTCTTGTCTTTGATTCGAATCCAAGGCTGAGACGTGCGGATGGCCCATAATCCGACCATTTGATTCAATACCGAATTGTTGAACTGGTTGACCTTCTGAACATAGGACTCAATCGATGGCTGGACATCCTTCTCTTGTGCTTTGCGTTTCTCAAAGATGGTCGGAGGTAGCACACCACCCGCTGCAATTGCCCGATGTCTCTCTTTGCAACCAGGGTGGCCAGACTTACCGTCTTGGTTTGAACCGTCACGATGTGCGTATATATTCGAATGTGAACCACCAGAAGACCGAGCGAGAAAGCCACACCACTTACATGGCCAGGAGTTGAAAGGTCCCTCGGGTTTCTGACCCAGATATTGATGTTTGTCAGCTTTCTTATCAAAAAACAAAAACTGATGAGTCAATTAAAATTCTTACATCTCTTCCACCTCGTTTAGGTTTTGATTGGAAATAGTCTTTGATGTAATCATAAGGATCCTCCTCTTTTTCATCTTCCAACACCTTCTCTTTAAGCTTGTTTTTTTCTTCGGGTCCCTTCTTACGCTTCTTAGCTGGTTGCTTGACTTTCAAATGTTCATCTTCTGAGTCTCGGCTCAAGTCGACCTCCACACGAGCTCTTTGCTTTGAAGGGCAAGGCGAACTCTGAACCTGAGACTGTTGTGAAAAAGACATGACAGTTAGAAACATATGCCGGGTCTGATGGTAGGAAGTTACTTACTTTATTTTTCTTGACTCGACTAGAGGTACACGGTGAGGTAGCTGCCTTCTTCTTGGCTTTCTTCGAATTTGAACGAGTGGCATTACTATTACCCTGGTTGATCGAGGTGGTATCTGATTCGTCCTCGGACTCAACTTGAGAACGCTTGGAACGGTTCTTGGATACCTGGACATTGGACTCGGCCTCAGACTCGCTTGGAACAGCCTTCCGAGAATCGTTTGGTGGGATTACCATTGAAGAGTGACGGCGGATGGGAGTATTTCGGCCACTTTGACGGGGAGTAGGTTGTATTGGAGGTATTTGTGGAGTCGGTGATTGGCGAAGTGAGGCAGGATTGGGTTGGTCCGCATCAACCTGAGAACGGGGAGACATAGTACCCGGGGAAGCCTGTGATTATGGCCCAAAGAGAACAGAAAAAAGAAAAAAGAAAAGAGACATGAAAAACGAGATTGGACCAGGAGATAACACATAACTCACCATAGTGTAGTTTTCAAAGGGATCCGACCATAGATTGGCCCAATCGGGAACGTAAGGGAGGAATTGATTGGTCCACGTGCTGGCTGGTCTCATTTCGAACAAATGATGACACCTGTCGGAAGGTAGGTGCTAAGGAACGACACTAGAATTCAAGACGTAAGAGATGGATTAGTTCAGAAAGGCCCTTCTGCCAAGAGGAATGGCATTTAACTCCGAAGTTGGAGTGGATACAATACTGTGACAATACCCGATACTACCCCGGGTCCCGGGCCGGTATCGTACCAGAAACTCACTACGATACCGGGTACAGTATTGCCATACGCAATACTGCTGGGAGGCTCAGCCGGTAGCGTATTGTACCTCAGATACTGATACTGACGATACGATACCGTCGAAAAAGCTACGATACCACTACGATACCGATACCGGTAGCGTAATTGTGGCAGCGTTGGCAACAGGTACTGTACTGGTATAATATCGAGAATACTAGTACAGTACCTTACTTTACAATACCCGTCAAAACACTACTCAGTACAGTACTGGGAATACAATACTGCACGCAGTACAGTAATCAAAACCTAGGTACTACCAAAAATTAGTCTGAGTAGGGTACTGTTTTCCACACCTAGATACACAGCCCCCAGCTACTAGGCTCTGGCAGGCCAGAGATTACCTTGGCTCCATGAAAGATTTATGAAAGATTCAGAAAGATTTCAAACTGACCTCAACATAATATCATATGGGGCCATTTGCCTGTCCGGCCACCAAAATTCCGATGTCATCATATGACATCATAAATCTGTACACACCTGATCCTGTATTCACAGATCAAGAATATATAGTCTATTAAACTTTATCATGTAAATTGACTGAGTTATTGAGGTTTGAAAACAAATCACGGATAAAAAATACTATTTGTGTACTATACATAAGACTGGGATCTTGAATATCTTCAATCTTTGTCAATATACATATACATCAGATCGTATGTTCCACTGTACAATACAGGTTTTTACATTTTGTATTTTTGCAGCCTTTGTCCAAAATAGGGCTGTGACCCGGCCCTGGCCCCGCCCGGCCAACTGTGCCCGCTGGTGTTCTGGAAGCAGACAGTACACGCCCTGACACACCAAAACCTACTTAATAAGGGTCATAAAAGCCCTGTGAGAACCCAGGCAGCCCGGTCTGCCCCGGTGCCCGTCATTTTTTTTGCTGAATACTCTAAAAAATTGCCTTTTGAGTTGGGTCCCATGGCTCTCTCCAAGGTCTGAGTAGGCTGATATAAGGTTTATGTACAATTTTATACACCTAGATGTGCAACAAACACCAGAAATACCCCCTATGGCCCCTATTACCTCTTAAAATCAATTCAGGGTGTGCCCTGGCTGGCCCTGAGTGTTTTCTGGATCCCCTCAGGTCTGCCCAAGGCCAGGCAATGCGCCGGGGCCGCCCTGTCACACTCAGGGCCGGGTCACAGCCCTAGTCCAAAAGGCATATTTCTATATGTAATTCTGAATTCTACATGAGCAGTCCAATCTATCCCTGATTTGTTGATTCTAGGAAGGATATGAATAAATTGATGGCAGAAAATTTTGGAAATTATTATTTACATGCATATCAGTCTATTTGTGCCTAATTTGGGCCCTACAATTCATCACAATTTGCCTCAAGGTCAAAGAACTTCAGAAAATCTAACTTCTGTATATAATCCACAATTACATATAAAAATACTACCCATAGACAAAGACTGTAGGGGACAGAAATGTGGAGAAAAATAGTGCGGAAAATATTATCAAATTTAATGTATATGTATATTGACAAAGATTGTAGATATTCAAGATCTCAGTCTTGTGTATAGTACAAAAATAGTATTTTTTATCCGTGATTTCTTTTTCAAACCTCAATAACTCAGTCAATTTACATGATAAAGTTTAATAGACTATATATTCTTGATCTGTGAATACAGGAGCAGGTGTGTACAGATTTATGATGTCATATGATGACATCAGAATTTTGGTGGTCGGACAGGCAAAGGGCCCCATATGATATTATGTTGAAGTCAGTTTGAAATCTTTCTGAATCTTTCATGAATCTTTCATGGAGTCAGTGGAAGGCTCTGGCCGGCCAGAGCCTAGTAGATGGAGGCTGTGATACTGTACTGTATTGGTATTGTGGGACTTCAAAAAGATACTGTACTATACCACAGCTAGGGAAGGTACTGCATAGTATTGTCCAGGTACTGAGAAAGTACCTGGAATATCTGATGAGATGAAATGAAAATAAAATGCATATCTTGCCTAGATGACAAAGACCATAATATTAGGATAAAAGAAAGGAAAGACAATTAAACTAAAGATAATTAGTAAAGACAGTCAAATAAGAATACAAGAGGAAAACAAAATTGCAGAAAAGTAAAATAATAATATCAAGACCTCCTCACTTGGCAGGCCGCATCAGTAGCCATACATTGATTCATCATTTCCCCGGCTTTGACAAATTTGCCCTTCATCTGAATGCCTTCAACTGACCACATACGCCCACAAACCAAGCGTTCGATTGGCCGTGGGTTGAGAGAACTTTGATCTCTAGTGCAGATATCTGCCGTGCACGAGAAGCAATGTTCAACAGCACAAGAGGTGCCACTGATGGCCAAGTAATCTTGGGCAAGGCAGCTTAGGATGGGGTATTTCCCTTCATTTACCTACAGAAATTGATGAGATATTAACATCTTGAAGAATTATAAGAAACAACATTAGGGACTTGTCTTCCACCATTCCAAAGCTAGATGGAGATTCTTGCCAATTCTGATGCCGGCTCCTCTGCCATCTCCAAGTATGAACGGAGTTTGTGTGTTGTGTCGATTCTTGGCTTCATGTTTTCAAAACTCTTCATCATCCTCTGCATTGCCTAAACTTTTACCATTGACAGTGTGTTAGATGTAATAGGCTTGTACGCTCCATCAATCTCTAATTTGGTCTTCTTGTCGCCGTAAGCTGTTTCAATGAGATCTTTAGCAAGGCTTGCTTCTTCAGATGATTCTCCAAAAGCGAATTCAAAGTAGTCGAGTCGCAAACTTGGATGGAGGATATTTGCTAGAATGAGAGAGTGGGATTCAAGCGCCTCCTTTAGAAAGGCCTTGACTTGAACCAACATTGCATGATACAATGGGAACAGTGGCTCAGCACGTGAATGTGTTGTGTTGATGTTCTTCTGCAGCAGCTTCTTGAGCTTGACATACTCGTGTATGACGAGGGATCCAGTGGGTCCTTTTTGCTCAAAGAATTTAGTCAAGTTTTCAAACTCCTACATAAGTTTATCAACATTGTTAGAGTGATGAAAACAAATGTGGTCAAAGAAATACTTACCTGGAGAACTTTGATCAGATCCCGTACTTGTTGCCACTCATCTGGCGAAATCATCACTTTATTAAAGACTCCTTGAGGTCGGTGCACATCTGGTGGTAGGGGTGTCTCTCCCACTTGGCTTGATCCACCCCTGGGCAACTCCATCTGGTCTTCTTTTAAGATGTGATCGATCACCTGAAATGTATGTCAGATTTGTCAATGAAGTAATGAAGTCAATGGTTCAAAAATGAATGACTTACCTCGTGCGCGTTATATAACCGGCTCCAGCATTGGAGCTTGATGTTCCACCATATAACGTACCCAGGAATTGGCCTTGGGAGTTTTTCAGATAAGAGTGCTTGGCTGACAGCATCAAACAGGCAGCACATGACTGCAGAGCCACCAATCTTGCATCATACAACATCAAGCTAATGTAAGGTATATTGTAATGGTCAGCAATAAATGTTTGTAAAGATGAATATAGAAATTAGAAAAGCAGGTTTTGGAAGTCTTACCTTTGTCATTAGCGAGTCCACTGTGTTTGCTGCGTTTTGATTTCTGGCCAAGGGTTTGATAGTCGGGGGATGAATCTCATGAGGTCCATCAATCAACCCATACCAGTTGGGAGTTTCAGAAGCAGGCTGAAGATCAGAATCATCAACCTCTTCAGCTTCTTCTTCAGACGCATCTTCAAGGCCAACATCAGCTGTTTTGTCTTCTTCAGCAATAGATTGTAATGTGGTGGTTGGAACTGGGAAATTGCCAAGCATTGTGGATTTCACAAGAGGTGGCGGTGGTGCCTGTATACCAAGGGCCTGAAGGCCCGCATTAACAACTAGGGCCAGCTTATGGCACACACATCAAACACGGTTGGTCTTGTGATTCCATTTGAAGACTGCATTGTTTGCTTCACAGTGTTTGCTGATCTGTATATTCATGGCTTCAGCAAGAGTATTGTTATTGCTTCCAGAATCGTGGGTTTGAGCTAACATATAGATAAAGAAAAAGGATCAATTAGAAAGACAAAAAAAAAAAAAAAAAAGATTGAGACTCATCTTAGTATGAAGGCCATGCTTGATCAGGAGGTTGATCAATGGCTCAGCTAGCCAATCACCTTTGTGATGCCAGACAATTAAATTCAACAAAAAGTGCCTGGTGATGTAGGTCCAGTCCTTTGTGACGAATGTCACACTGGCACCTAAGAAACCATAACAATTGCCTGGGGTTGTCCATGCGTCATGGATAAGCCCAAATGAGCTTTTAAGCGACCAGGAAGACAAAGGAAAGAAGAATCAGAAAAATGAAAAAATGCAATATGAATATAGATACAAATTGGACTTCACCTTTAGTTCATCAATCACAGATGAGCGCATGGCGTGATAGGCCTTGTGTGCAAACTTCGAAACCCACCCTCGACCAAATAGATGGGCCTTTGGATTTGCATATCAAAAGTCTGCCCGTAGATATGGGTCGTCCATTTGCCTCCATGGTAGTGCCGTCCTGATGACCCACATCCCCAACAGCTGATTGAGGATTTGATTGTTGTACTTGAGTACTGTCTGAGCAAAGGTGAGCATCAAATTCTGGCCTTTGTTCGCATTGCCATCTTCAGTTCGCTGTTCATATACTGTCAGTGGAAGTTTACAGCCTTTGGTGATGGCTTTAGAGCATTTCTGACAACCTGGCTTCCCTGACTTCCCGTCTTGTGTGGATCCGTCTCGGTGGGCTAGCAGATTGATACTAGAAGACGGAGCACTGGCAACATTGACGCACCACCACTTGCACGGAAAGGCTGTCACTGCCTTTCCTTTTGCCTGCCATAATCATATTGAAATCATTAGAACAAAAGATTTAAAACTTTGTTGTACAACAAAAATCATGATAAAGCAGAACAAAATGGCACATACATTAATTATGGTGATCACAGGTTCAAAATATTCGCGGATAGGATTGAATAGACGCGGTTTTGCAGGCTTCTTCTCTACCTTCTTGTTCTCATCTTCGGAATCTTGAACCAAGTCGATTGTGAGCTTTACACCACCCTGAGCCTGAATGTTTGCGTCTCCATCACTTGGTTTGGTAGGCTGCTTAGAACGTTTGGAACACTTCTTTGTAGCTGAGGTGGTTGTGCGAGGTATTTTGCGGCAACATTGGGGTGGCTGTGGTGAGGCTTCTTCCTCTGAAGAAGCCTTGTCCTTGGTGCAATTGGTGCATTTGCGCTTTGTACTAGTTGTAGGAGTTGGCTGATATACCGATGACTCAGATTGAGAGTCGTCATCTTGGCGTTGAACGGTACGGCGTGAGTCCGCAGGAGAAGTGATCAAGTTGTGATGTTTCCTAGCTGGAGAAGGCCGGGAATTATGACAAACACTGGCTTGGGAGGATGACATGACAGAAGATAGTGATGCTGCTATAGGAATCAAGCAAAAGCTGAAAGAATAGCGGAATCAAAGGGAAACAAAAAGAAATGGAAAGTGAATGTTAATAAATAAAATAAAATTGAGATTGGGAGAATATAATCTGAATACTAAAGTAATAGGGCATACCCTTTTAACATGATAGATAGCCCGGTGGCCACCAATATGGCAACATGTTTCCATAGACCCAGGCCTAGATTGCTCCTGCCAAAATTAAATCCATTGATTAGGGAAGCAAGGTGTAATACAAAGTGGGAAATCAGATCAAATGAGCGGAATCAAGACTAGAGGGATGGATGACTCACCAATCTGACAATATCTTCATTGATCGGTTGCCTCCTTGCGTGGAGGGTGGTGTAATGAGGAAACGGGATGGAAAATGTAAAGGGATAAGGTTGGCAATACCAGTACTATAGCAGTATAGTACCGGTATTGTAGGTACCCGCCATTTTGGTACCAGTACAGTACATGTGAGGGAGATACTGTACCGATTACAGTACCTAAGAAAACGACACTGAATTTTGGGCCCTGGAGTACAGTAATGAATTCCTAGGTACTGTACTACTAGATACTGTGCTGTAAAAAATAGGTACTATACTGTACTGTACCAATACCAGTACTGTACATACCTTGGTACATAATGTACCAAGGCATGTACACCATGGATCTATTTGGCTGTTGTCAGGTGGTCTTAGTGGGCCAACAAAAGTTGTCAGCATTACACCACCAGAGGTTTTGGCCAATGTCAGGCTACCTTGGTTTCCCAACAAAAGTTCTCATCTGCATAGAAAGGCAGTCTCTGGCCAGGTCCTAGCACTTGACTGTCTGCAGGCCCTGCTAAAGGGCCACAAATTTGCCAGTGGTAGCCTGCCAGATGGCCAATGTTTGAGGACCAGATAATGGTCAGCCTGTGATGGCTGCCCACACTGGGTTTGTAAATCCGCAAGCCAGGTCACCTGCTACCTCACTGGGCAGGGCCTACTCAGCATTTGTATACACAAAAAAAGCCATGCAAAATTGGACAGGGGCCCAATCAAGCTCACTTTCAATGAAATTTCACCCTGAACCATACTTGATCATCATATTGCAAGAAGGTAGAGACAGTTTACAAAGGAAATTGTGATGTTTGATAAGAGGGAATACAACTGAAATCAATGTTTGATGGGTTTCAAAGATAAAGTTTTTTGTACATTCAATTGTTGACCAAAGATTCCTCATGAAGCACTGCTGCAGGTATACCAGCCAAAATCTTGTCGTCCTATGGCAGTTTGACTTCAAAGTCTTGTTTGTTCTCTTCCCAGCTCCTCTCACCAGTGAATAATTCCACATATTTGTCATACACCATTTTATAAAACCTGAATTATTTGCCAATCAATTTCAGTTCAAAGTAAATCCTTAATATTGTGGACCATACTTAGAGTTGAGTGAATGTAAATTCATAAATCCCTTTCTATGTTGGCACAACTTTACTGCACATTTGCTTTGGCCATCACATATTGATTACATATATGCTACAAACAATATTTGACTTTACTGTGTACCTTTTTCACATGTTTATTTGTCACTTTGTCCAGTGGTCTGTCTGAATCTCACATCATTGATTTCTTTATCTTTCAAACTCACCATAACCTATGCCAGAAGATATCCCTACAACAAGAGAAATTGAAACTATGTCTAAAAATGAAGAAATGTGAATATCTTTTTGCAATTTTTATACTCAGTAGTATTATTCTAATTTACTCCAATGATAGAATTTTATGGACTGAAATAAAAGTGATGACAATAGAACTTGGAAATGAGAAAGTCTGACAAGAAATGAGAAATGTAAGAAAAAAACTTCAACAAATTCAACAATAAAAAACATTATAGCAGAAAGTGAGTCAACAAACAGTAGAACATATTATAAATGGGCACTAAGACCTATTCAACAGTATTAAGAACAAATAACCAAATTGGCAAGTATTGATTTTTGTTTTATGTCAATGATTTCAAAACAAATACCAGGAATGATGTCAAAACATACAACTATCAACCCTTCAACTGCTACAAATTAATCCTTGACCAACCACAACAGCTTAACCTATCCCCTGCTTCCAGCACACTGATTCCAAACCTTCTTTCTTAGGTCTATCTTTAAGATTATGTAGTCCTGGAAGCACTTTAGCAAGTATATGTTTGATATTCATTTGAATTTTTTGTATCTTAAATCATCAACTTAAATCTCAAAACTTTTCTGTGCATTCATCTTAGGTATGGCATGTTTTAGATAGTATTGAAGAATCTCCCACTCAAGATTCTAGTAAATGATTCATATCCTTTTAAAAAAGAAGAATGAATTTACAGTGACCACTGATTTAAGCTTGTTCGTCATTGGGTTTTGTGCCTTTTGGTGATTGGATTATTGTTCATTCTGATATTATTTTGAGAGGAGACAACAATTCCTATAGGGTTGTAGAAAAGGTAAGAAGGCTCTCATTTGATTAGTTTACCATTGAACTCACTCCTCATGGATGCCTTTTTGGTTTGGTCATACATGTGTTTTGTTTTTGAAGGCATGCAGAAAGACCTCTTTGACTGTTTGTTTATAATGCTGATTATGAGGTTACACAAGAAGTAGTCATCATTTCAAACATAACAACCCTTTCTTTACTGAATTTAAGACTTTGACCCATACAATTGACAAAAACTGACTAATGATTTTCTTTTACCAACACTACACCAAATGTAATCTTTACCGGGCGGTAAAGAAAACTACTGACATAGAAAAGTCCTGAGGAAACAGGAAGAGAGCTAAAAATCTGAAAAAATATGCACCTTGTTCCTAGATCTTGGGGCGTCATGATGAGTATTTTTTTGTATTTTACACACAGATATTGGTTTATGTACTAACAATAAACGCTGAAAATCATCAAAAACTCACATGTAACAATACCTGAAATTTGGGTCATGAGTATGAAGGCAATATTTTGTGGTCTAAAAACTTCAATAACTTTTGCAATTCTGCTCCAAATAACTCGATTTCTGGTTCATTCAAAAGCTGAACTATTCTCCTTCACACTTCATAATGCTAGTAAGGTGCTATCTAGTCATTTAAACACTCTACATATGCTCAAACACTTCTGTATGAATAGCTCTGTAGGAACTTTTTTAGACCAGCTACAGATGTGATGTCTCAATGAAAAATGTAGAGGAAAGGCTCACCTTTTTAATGCACTTCAAATCGAGTGATTTGATTCAGAACCGCAAAAGTTATTGATGTTTGAAGATTCCAAAATCCTGTCTTCAAAGTCAAGGGCCAAATTTCAGGTATTGTTACAGGTGGGTTTTTGATGATTCTCAGCCTTTATTGTTAGTACATTAACCAATATTGGTGTGTAAAATACAAAAAAATACTCGTCATGACGCCCCAACATCTAGGAACAAGGTGCATATTTTTTCAGATTTTTAGCTCTCTTCCTGTTGCCTCAGGACTTTTCTATGTCAGTAGTTTTCTTTACCGCCCGGTAAAGATGACATTTTGTGTAGTGCAAACATGTCCCAAACTTCATATTAGCAATTCTGGGCACCAGGAGAAGGTATATTAGGATGTTCAATAGGGGATTGGTACATGAAATTCCAAAAAAACTACTTCAACTGATGCACCGTCTTCATCAATTCTTCAACTGTGGAAAGATTTCAACATCAATGTTGAATGGTAGAATTTTCTTGGCTGACCGTGATACAACAGATCTTGATCAAGTCAAGGGTTGAGTTGTTGCAGTCCAAGGGTGATATGTTGCATACAGAAGGTGAGCTTTTGCATGTGTATTTTCTAATGTTGCACTTGACCTGTGTGCAAGTTGCAGGGCACCATAAGTTGTTGCCATCAATTTTGACTTGTACACGCAGGGCATGTATAATCCCCAAGTGTGCAACAGTGTGTTGCAGCCCCCAATGCAACACAACATTGCATGTGGAGTCCATGGTTAGAACACACATCTGGAGCAAGAGGGTTGTGGGTTCAAGTCCTACTAGACACATTGTTTTATGGATCCAACAGCGGCACAGCTGGTATTCAGGGCATCCATTGGCACTGACTCATGTGGTGAG
This sequence comes from Melampsora larici-populina 98AG31, assembly GCF_000204055.1. Classification (NCBI taxonomy): domain Eukaryota; kingdom Fungi; phylum Basidiomycota; class Pucciniomycetes; order Pucciniales; family Melampsoraceae; genus Melampsora; species Melampsora laricis-populina. Next base: position 264,388 of record NW_006768816.1, read on the forward strand.
TGGGGCCCAATTGCAGGCCTTTTGTGGTCAATTTTGGGGTTGGTGTGCACATTTTAGGTTTAGGTCTCTCCCTCTCAGTTAACATGTGATTATGGCACTGCCAGCATAGATGCCTCGGGTTGAGAAATCCGAGGCATCATCGGAGGCAAATTCCCGGACAAACCTTGTCCAAGGTATTTGCCCGAGGTATTTTTTTGCCCTGAGAATTACCTCGGATCAAAACCTTGGGAAGCTTCTGTCCGAGGTTTTGCATCCGAGGATACCTCGGATTTTGTAATCCGAGGTAAATATGTTGGTGGTGTGGGTGCAAATTATTTGTTTAGCATCTAAATTTTCCAAATTACATCTCAAAGTCATGGAAAAGATGAAGTGGAGTAGGAATAAGGACAAGAGGATGATACTGAGAGCGGTCATATAGATGCACTTTTGATTTCAAACGTATTCAACATTCAAGTTGAAGCAGAACAACCAAATACAATTGTTTTAGATGAGGGGTCTGAGAACAAGCACAGGGGCAAAAACAGATGCTCCCATTGGGGTGAGTATTGAAATTTTCTAGTTTTTTTAACATTTGTTCAATTTTACTTCCAAATTCTTTTGTTTTCTTCCTGTTTTCTTCATGTTTGTCAGCTGATTACATGATCAACAGGAACTGAGCGGATGGACTAGGTCTTCCTTGGGCTTCATTCCTTAGCAAATAAGCCTGAGGGAGGGCTGGCCCATCTGCTCACTTCATCTCAGCCCCTCAGCTGATCCTCAGTGGTATGCCTTGTAGCCTACTGATCCAGAATTTTGGACAAGGTTCTGAGCTGTTCTGAGTATGCAGGGACTCATGAACTGATTCTGAGTACTCAGCTGAGAGACTGTGCTCAATTTGGAAGCCATAGCGGGTCAACCTTCATCTGGCGCTCAAATATTGGCCATTTGACGGGCTACCACTGGAAAATTGGTGGCCCTTCAGCAGGGCCTGCAAACAGTCAAGTGCTAGGACCTGGCCAGAACATGTGCATTGTTCTTGTTTTGTGTGGACATGGTGAGATACCCACTTCATGATACTTTCAATATTCAATTGGATCTTTTTCCTAAGTAACCAAGCTGTACAAATTGTTCTTGTGCTCATGAAGCAGTGAATTATGAGAACAACAACATTTGGAGTCCATAATAAACCCCCTCTTAAAGATTAAGCCAATGAAGCATCTTAATAAAGCAGTATATGTTTCAAGTGTATCAAAAGTCTTCAAGCCAAGGGCTGTCTAGAGGTTACTGTTATTGGTGAGCTTGGACAGACATGTGATGCAGTGGGACTTCTTGAGTGGGCACTTGGTAGAAAGGATTGCGGATGTTTTCTCTCTTTCTTTCCTTGTTCAAACAAAGATATACAGGAGAGATGTGCTGTGGTTATTTTAAATAGTTGTAGGTCACCAGTGATTTACTGATTGAAATTTCAAGAATGAGGGTACTTTGGAAAGACTTGTGTATATTTTTGGGTGGTTTGAATGATTATTCAACTTTCTTATATGACATCATTGCAGCTTACCATCCAATTCAATTTCACCATCTTTTCCTCTTTACCAATTTTCCCCCATTATCTGTTGAAATAAGGTGTTAAATTGAATCACGGACGGTCAAGAACTTATCAGTCACGATATTTAGTTCAAGATTATTTAAGTTTCTTTTCAATTGATTCTATCTTCAAGAACTGATTGCATTCAACCAACTGTTTTCTCATGGGTGTAGTGTTAAAAGTATTTTCAAGGACTAGATTGTGATGACATGAGAAAGTCAAAGTGTCCTCAATTGATTTAGAAAGTTATCGTGATCATTTGTGTGAGAAAGTGTTTTCTGAACTTGTTATTCGAGACTGTGTAATTTCTCTTATATACCAGCCTCTGTTTGCCTTCAGATGATTTTCCCTTCTTGTCGAAGGAAATTATCTGAAGGTAAGGTATTATCTTTTACTATTGCTTTACACGTGTTCACTAAGCTCGTTCTTCTTTTTCTTATTCTGGCCTTATAATTTCTTTTTCTTTGTGTTACTGTCTCAGTTTTATTTGTCTCGTCTTCGTCAGGTTTGTGAGCTTCGTGCTCTAGTCTCATCTCAGTGTCTCATCAACACTTGAAAGCTGAAGCTTTTGTGTTCACCTTTATAAAGGTGTGTATTGTGTTTGCTGCTTGTCGAAGGAAATTATCTGAAGTTTTATTTGTCTTGTCTTCATCAGGCTTGTGAGCTTTGTGCTCTAGTCTTCTCAGCTCAGTGTCTCGTCAACACTTGAAAGCTGAAGCTTTTGTGTTCACCTTTATAAAGGTTTGTGAGCTTCGTGCTCTAGTCTTCTCAGCTCAGTGTCTCGTCAACACTTGAAAGCTGAAGCTTTTGTGTTCACCTTTATAAAGGTGCTTTTCCATTTTAGTCAAAATCCTGCATTATCCATATATTTCCAAATTCGTTCACTCAAACATTTATTCATATGTAGAAGTTTTAAAACCCTCCCTCTTAAGACTTCACCCTGGTTACTCACATTTTTTTGGTTTATTTAAAACTTGTGAGCAAGACATTATTGTTCTTTTTCTGTGACACATTATTGTTTCAGTTTCTTTATTGTTGTTAATCATTATTATTATAGCCAGTATTATTATGTACCACTGACTTCCCTGTGGGGTGTGAGTAGAATGTGGTTTGGGAATGTGGTTTTTAATTTCAAGGGCCTAGTTAAATAGTTTTGTGCGTGATTCCATTAAGTACATGGTGATACTTCCCCCCTTGGAGTCAAATATGTTACGCATATAGCTTCATTCCGTGAAGTGGTTGTGGTGTAGCTGTACCGGCTTGGATGGAAACAGGGCGAGCAACAGCTCCCTTACTCCATCGGGCTCCTTGCACAACCTTTTGTAATATGGAGTTTCGCTTATTAGAAATTGGCTGTGCGTCGGCTAGATGATTCTGGTGAGTTTGATCACCCGATGCTTGAATGTTCGAGTGCGTGTCAAACGCGTTGGTAGAGGTGAAATTACTTCCGGAACTCTCCGCAGGAGTTGCACACCGGTTCCCACCAACCTCGCTTTTCGGGTAAGATGGTGAATATATGAAATTTGCGCCATTGAGCATTCTCTGAGAAGCTATCGAGTGTTCTGTATGCATTTTTTTGATTGTTCCCGTCCTGATGGCTGTGAGCGACCTCCAGATAGAAGTGCTTTAATTTTGGTTCGGAATTTGGGGAAGTAGGTGGTGTCTGACGTTCTTTTGTCGCCATGACGAGGGGTGGAAGCTGAAAGTGTTGGTCAAAAAGATATTTTATTAGACCACAAGATTCTTCCACTCCAGTAAAATGCATTCCTTATGTAGAGTGAGAAAGATCGTTCCTTCTTGGATGGAAAAATGACTAACACTGGAAATTAACACTGTCGGTGTAAGCTTCCTCAACACTGGAGCATCAGAAAGACAGTATTTCAGCCCTCCACGCAGCCATAATGCGTGGTCATTTCAGAGGGACCAGTGAAGAAACTTACGAGGGAAGAATCAGGTCTTCACAGGATATCCAATCGTACTGATCCCACATCTTTTGCAGCTTGGAAAGTTGTAGGCACTCTGTTTGTAATAACAATTCTTCAGGCGACGGAAATTATTTTGTTCGGAATGGGATTGTAAAGTTTAGGATTTGAATCGCGTTCAGGTCTCCCAGATGACAAATTTCTTCGGCGCCGCGAGACGGTGCGGCGTTTTATCAGTTTTATCTCATTCTACATGCACAATGGCAAAGATAGAGTGGCAACCGTGGCAAACAAGCAACTTCGCACGCCCTCGACGTCCGAAAGCAAAAGACATGGTTCATCTTCACAGATCCTTTCCAAGAGTATGTGCAGCAATGCACATCGCGATTAGGCTTCCTACCTTGAGCTTGAGGACTCAGTAGTGCAGGGCAACGAAGTTGTACTGGACGCTACGGCCCAAAAAGACTTGCCAAACGCTCAGAGTTTAGCCCACTGTAGCAGCTTTCCTCCGCCATCGAAGGATGGCGGCAGGTGGAGGGAAGCGTAAGTGATGGACTCGCATGATCGCAAGCGACCGCCTGCTCATTCGTAGGATCATTGTAAACCGCAAGAAATTCATCCTTCACCCCTGACAACAGTCGCAGCAATCACTCATTTTTGTGACGCAGCTTGGCGGCTAACTGGTTCCCTGTGAAAAGTGATTATTTGAAGTACAACTAATGCGTTGTCATTAGATAAAAAACATGTGCCCCTTGTAAGCTTTGACGCCTGTAGAGGTTTCTATTAAAGTTTTAAGGACAAATTGTCAATGTGTATAGACCAAAAATACAAAGCAGCTGGTGAGTGGTAGGTCACTCATTGCAAAGTCTTTGCAATATTGAATGAATGAAATCTATTAAACGAAGGTATAAAAAATGTTCTTTGGCACAGAAGGAAGAAACTGATAGGAACGTCCATTCTTGATATCGGTATGAAGCCCTTTCCCATGTCCTTGCCGTTTGAGACACGGATCGAGGATCTTGAAGAAGCAATAGATTACTCAAAAATTTTCAAAGATTCTCAACTCCTCTTGGAAATCAGCACTGTCTAGAAGACTGCCTAAAGTCAAGGCTGGCAAGCTCGATCGGGATGACTGGTGACGTATTTCGGCTTGTGAGGATGCTCGATAGAAAGGATTGGGGAGGTTTTCTTTCAAGTCTTCTTCCGCTTTCATAGAGAAATGAGATATAACCCAGAAGAGACGTGCCACGGTTCATTAATCATCATGAAAAGAACCTCTTTTGAATCAATCAGATCACCTACACTTAATCGTCCCGTGAGGTGGTTGTGGTGGGGTCTCAGCGCTGATGGAACTAAGAGGGCGTGTAAAAGCCCGATTACTTCGAGTGACTGATCGGGCAACCTTTTTGAAGATGGAGTTCCGTTTAGCGCAAGTTGGGTGTGAATCAGATACATAATCCTTGAAAGGTTGATCGCGAGGTGTTTGAATATTGACGCTCAAGTTCGATGCGGTCCCAGACGAGAGATTGCATTCTGAGCGATTTACAGGGCTTGCATACCCATCGCTATCATCTTCTCTGTTTAGGAGTCGAGGGGTATCGCTGAAGTGTTTGCCATTTGGTACACTTTGAGAAGCATTCGAGTCGTCTTCATTGGATGGTATACATATTTCGGGTATTAATGGTCGTGAGCGCTCTCCCAATATAAGTGCCCTCATTTTCAATCGAAACCTTGGGAAAGACGGAGTGTACGCCGTTCCTTTTCCGCCGCGATGAGAGGCAGAAGCTGATCGTGGTGGTCAAACAGAAAGATCAGGAGAGTTGTCAACTTCAGTACAACCCATTTGTGGTGTGTACATAGAATGAATAAGGTCGCTTTTCATCCAATCAAAGGATCACCAACAAGGGGAATGTCCGTCATCGATAGAATTCTCTTCATCACTGAGAAATAAGGAAGACAGAATAATTCAGCTCTTTACGCAGTCATCATGCGACGTAATGTCGAAGAGACGGGTGAAGTGACATACGAGGGAAGAGAGAGGTCTTCGTTCGAATTCCAGTCAGAATGATCCCACATCTTTTTGCAGATAAAAACGGTTGAGAAAGTAATCGGTCTCCTAATGTGATTCAAACAGTGGGCAATATTTCAATCAGGACGAATCTGAATCTCGATGATCGATCATTGGGTCTTTTATTTTATTGGACTGCGGAGTTACACGACTGGCAGATAAAAAATCATAGTTCCATAGGAGTCGCGACACATGGCGATGTTTATAAACAAGAGCGGAATACATATTGCAGTCCGTGGCAGACAAGCGATGAAGAAATTCAATGGTGGCTTGGTATGCACACGAGGAAAGACGAGGAGTGTTCAAATTTTTCAATCTTTAAGACTCGGAGGCGCAGACAAAGTTACAAAATATCGGTGTTGTATATTCAATCGTTTTGTACCATTTCTTTTTCCTTACACAGCGCCCACTCTATCTTTCCCTACCTTTCCATCATGAAAGGTACACACACGCATTCAGTCTTTGCTTCATGCAAGACTCATCTTATAAAGCTGATAATTAACATTAACAGATTTCGAACTTTGATGTGACAAAGAGTATGACACAGCGCCAGTTTCGATAAGGAGACAAACGATGAAAACCGCAATGGTATGCTGTTTATAAAGCTTGAACTAAGCTTAACTACGGATGAGCATCTCGTGCGGTAAATCGCGGTAGGTCAAAATTTAAAGCAAATGCGGGGCCTTTCCCCCACTGGTGAAAAATCAGCCCCGCGGTAGTTAACTTTTTTCGCATTGGCAAATCGTTAAATTCAACAATTGGCTAATGCATGCTTTATCTCAAGTGAAAGTCACACTTGGTCACGGTATATTTGACCCAAAAAAATCAAACTCAACTCAACTTGACGTCCAAAAGCCTCCAACGCCAGATGGAACAACCAACCCCTACTAAGAGCATCCCCAGCCGTGTGCCGTAAACCGTGCCGTACGTACATTTGGGGTACTTTTATCCACAGCTGTTACCCCCAAGCACATACATACCCAGCTTGGGCAATTCTCTACGTGCAAGTTGAAATAGGCCAAACATCTTCTTTTTCTACTCACACCCTAAATCCTTCTGTACCTCACTTCTCCCATAAACTCCAACTTGTACAATTGGGCTCTCCGTACATCATGCACATCAATAATCATCTAAGCCATAACACATTATGCTACAAGTTGAACTGTAGGGAACCACAGCTGTACATGCTTCAAATTTCATACCTCAAACGGTTCCTTAAACAATCTGTGCAACCCTCTGCATGTTACCGATTTACAGCGCGGCTGGGGATGCTCTACTCACTTCACACACCATGTGAAATGAGAACCATAGAATGTACATGAACGGAAACAAAAAAAAAAATCATCGTGATTTTCAATTTTCTTGTGTTTGTTCCTTTTTTTATATCTAGGTCAATTAATCAACGTTTTAGGCTTTTTTGAATCATGATAGGTCAATCAAAGAATTCCAACTTCAAACTAATCAAAATTTAGGGTATGTATACAAATATGGTTCTGAAAATTTACAGAATGGGTTTCCCTGAACACCAGAAGTTTTTTTTGGGTGTGTTCTGACCTTATGGTGTTCTGAAGCTTTGAATAACCAACACTGTGTGTTTTCCAGAACATCATGAGGCTTCTGGTGTTCTGGAAAAAGTTGTGTGGAAATTTCCAGAACAAACATTGTATACCTTCATTAGATGAGACATTTCAAAGCAATACAATCTCTTTGTTATGTCAGATTTTTGTAAAAGTTACTTTGAAGCATGATTGAGCGTGGCCAGTGTGTAACACGTGCATCATCCATAAAGTTACAAAATTTACAGCACTGCTAATGCAAACAAGTGTGGAATTTTGATGAATTGAGTAAGTTTTGACTTAATTAGGGTACTCAAATCAAGTATATAAATGCACATAATCTTTGCTACATACTGTTTTGGCAGGGGAAACAAGGCAAAGGGTGTGTTCTCATTGTCTCACAGTACGTATATACCAAGCACAAAAAGGTTTTAACCACTTAATTGGCCACTGTGTATTTCATCAAGGCCACCATAAAATCACAACACATGATACAAAGAAAAAAAATAAGAGAGAATAAATTATTGATGACACTTACCTTTGCAATCATGATCATTGTTTTAATCTGTTTGCTGTTACTAAACAAACAAAGAAATGAAGAAAGCAGCCACAACTAAGTGTCAAACACTCTTCTCTTCCTGCCTTTGGGGTTAGCCTTAGCCTGAACCTCTGTACTGGCCTCTTGGTGTCTGACTTCTTCATTTTGTAAGATCTGTTCAATTTTTTCCCTTTCACCACACTTTTCTTACCATTTGAAGTTTTTCTAGTTGGCCTTACTACATATTTATGAGGTGACAGACACAGCAATCTGACAGGGCTAGAATCTGGCATTGGTCACTTGATAGAAAGGTGTAGGGTCAGGGGGTTCTTTACTGGTTTGGCCTGGAAATCTGTTACCTCCATGGAACATGGCTTGTCACAATTGCTTTCCAAAATAATTAGTTTCACATCAGGTGGAAGGGGAGCTGAGATATAAGGTCAGTAAATTGTACAATATAGAGGTGGAGATAGGGTACAACTTATAAGGACTTCTGTATTCATATACAAGTCAGTTGTTTGCTCCTTGTGATAAGGCACAAGCACATACAATCAAATGGAAGATCATTGCTACCATGGTGATCAATGACTTGCAAACCACCAATGAGCAGACACCTCAGTCAGGCCAACATGAAGAGGACAGGTGGAATAATGTACAAGTTGATGAAAAGGCCTTCTGTGCCTTTTTCCCCGTTAGATGGTCTTCTGTGTTTTCAAGATCATTAATTGCTTTAACTGGAGAACCTGACGACTTTTGGGATATGTCCTATGCAAAAAAATTATCCTTTGATTTTTAGTCCTGCAAGACTTTCTGTTGTTTGTCAAGTCCTGTGTGACTTTCTCTCACTTAGCAACATGTTTGACCTGTGATAGCTTAACTTGTGTTTTCACATATGACCTGCCTGGCATAGCATAGGAAAGTTGATTGCTTTCCTCAGCTTTGCTTTGCTTTGCTTCACACTGTTTCAGGTAGGGGGAACTTTTTTTCTTTCCTCTTTATTCTCTATTGTTCATAAGTGAAATATCAATCTCACATTTCCTTTGCTTCTCTTCATGCTGTTTCAGTTGATTTGAAATCTAAGAAACCCCAATAAGAAAAATATCATTAGCATAATATGAGATAGGTGGAATCATTGAAATAGAAAAACAAAAACTTACAAGAAAAGGCTTTCTTTGCCTTGTTCCCCTTGTTCTTTCTAGTGGCAAACCTGGTGCCCTTCACATTGGCTTGAACAGCAGTTGAGTTTAATTTTTGTGGCAGTAAGTCTTCTTCAATTTGTTCCTTGACTCCTTCTAAGTCCATGGCAGAGACAAAAGGGATATAACCTTGCAGGTCCAGATTCTTGTGACTAATCTTGGTTATGCTGGGTTTGATTGAATGTTTCTCAGATGTATGTGTATGTGAGTACACAAGCACACTAGTCAAATCCAGAGCGCTCAAGATCAGGCTGAGATCTTGTCCAAAGAGCTGACATGGTTGTTGTTCTTGAGGTCATCATAAAGTCATATGCCTTGAACACCATCCACTTGCCTTACCACCTTGGACCAATAGAGACTATAGCCCAAAGAGCAAGTGGGACTATTTGATAATTATGATAGTTGAAGACAGAGAATTCAGGCTACTTCATGTCTCCCATGAAGCTGTCCCAGTTGTTGTCTGTAAGAGCAACAAAGATGCCACAGGGAATCAAAAATTCATAGGTTTGTGGGTAAAGTTCTAATAACTCTGCTCATACAGCCCAGGTACACCATTGGACAGATCAGGGCCAAGTGGTGTGCTTTCATCATCATCAAGAGATTCTGGCAAGGCTGGCATTTGTTGATGGCAGATGGTTTGGCATGTAGGGCAGCATAAAGGGCTGGTAGAGTACAGAACTTCTGTGTACCAAACAGATGGGAGTGCTGTGATATTGGAGTATTGTAAGTTGGCTTTGTGGAAGATATCCAAGGTGATGATGTTTGTTGTTCAAATGATAAACTCACTCTCTTGATGAGCAGGGTTCTTGGTGCATTGATAGCCACTTAACAACTTGGAAGAAACATGTTGGACAACAGAGGTTGGTATAGTGGGAATCATCAAGAGGCACGAAGCCACGGACTGGGTAATTTGTAATTACAACACAATCTGATTTTCATCTGGTGCACCCTTGACGGTCAGAAATAAGAGCAAACACAAGAACTTCAAAAATTGGTCTTCTGAAGACGTTTTTGAATAGCCCTGAACAAGAGGGCCCCAAAAATACCTTGATTTTTGAATTGAGTGATATTTGTGACTTCGGCAATCTTTTTTGGAAAAACCCTGATTAAGTGGCTCTTGATGGTTCCCACTATACATTACATTTTGACCCAAGAAGGTAAGCAATGAATAAGTCCGCCAATGAAAATTATTGGTAACAAAAGACCTGGCTGCAACTTGTTCTATTGCAGTTTCTAATGACTTGAGGCCACAAGAGAGGACTGACTTGATGTGAAATGACTGATACATCTTCTCTGAGTTCCTTGAGGGGTAGTGTCAATTAGTTTGGACTTGAATGGCTTGATTTAAAGAGAAGGGTTAACCGGAGCCTGAGGGATGTGCTGGTTGATTGGTAAGCAAAGGTGTTTTAAAATTGATTGATTGATTATAAGGTGATGAGGAAAGAAAACTAAAAATAGAGGACAATATGTAGGCCTTTATATACTATATTTCTAGCCAATTGAGTGGTCAAAAAAATATGACAAATGATTCAAATATTACTGAGATATTGGGTGGAAATCCCTGTGAGTGTCATTATCATATGATTTGCCAATTCTTGTTTTAGCTGGTCTTCTGCACACACAAGCATCATTACTAGTCACTGAAATCATTCACCCATTTGGTTTAAGATCATACCAGACCATTGGACCAGTGTTTTCCGCATGCTGAATCTAGTTTAGTTTTAGGTTATACAAAACTGGGTTGAGAGTCATCAATACAACTCTAACTGGGAATCCCTTTGCCTCCTAGACTCATGACATCACTAATTTTGCTCTGAGCCTTTTACATCATGTCTGATATATGATTGATGTTTATGAGAAAAGACAAAAAGGAAAAGAAATCATTGGAAATATATTTAATTTGAGAAATTGTAAAATAGATTTTAAATTGAAAAGAATAAAAAAGGAAAAAATGTATGGTACATCTTATAAGTTCAGTTTACTTAGAATTATGTCTTTTACTCAAGCTTATGTTAGCCAGAAGACAAAGTACATCTGTACTTATGCCCTGGCTGACATCAGCAGTACATAGGAAAGGCTTCAACATGATAGAGGAGTTTTTGTTTCATTATCAGGGAATACATATGTCAAGAGAAGTGCATATGGTATCTCTGTTGTTTGCTTTTTGACAAAGGACTAAAAGCACCATTCCTCGTGTTTTCTGATTTGTGCAAAGGATCAAAGGTATTAGACCTGGGACCAAAATAATTGGGCCCCCTTGTAGTCCAGATCTAAGATTATTAATGATGTTGTGTTGCACTGCAGTAAACCTATTAGACCTTTAAGTCTGATTTAGTTGGCTCCATAGAAACACTCAAAAGGAAAGATATATGTTGCAAATTTCTGGTCCTCCAACAAGATGAATTGGCCCTTGCTGTAGTGACAGCAGTTGAGAAGTAGCTGTAACGTATTGCGATACGATCCTGATAGTTTCAACCTCTGATGTTAAGATTGTGCAGGAAAATCTCATCAAGAGAGACCGCACAGTTGCTGATATGACAATTTTATCTTTCCAAATACATCAATGTAGAAATGTAAACTTGTTCTAACATCAGGATAACCATGGGGTCACCATCCGTGTTTTTTTGACTGCCCACCCTGATAACAGAAACATGATGTAAGGGATCAAATTACACAAAGCTAACCCAACGTAACTATCATCTTAACATACGTAGGTCTTTATGTCTAGGGTCTCATATTTGAAAGGGAGTTGGAAATGTGTTGTTTCACTGTGCTATAGATCTTAATGCTGATACAATTGGCCATCACTATCCCCGCATCATTGTGGTATCATAGAAAAACTCAAATGAGATTTTGTGCATCAAGCTCTGTTCAAGTTGACATCTTGCTAATGTCTTCTACAGCTGATGTAAGAACGATCAGCAGATTTTTCAGAAAATGTGTCGTCGCCGGATTTCATGAAAAGGGCAAAAAATCGAAAATTGGCTTTCGAGATGTAAAACTATACTGTAGTACCCTTTACCCATCTTAAACGTAAGTTTGATTTCCTCTCTCCCTATAATGCCATTACACCCTGCTGTACCATACCGAAAGCCAGTTAACGATTGTGAACTGATTTCCTTGTTTACCGTTTTTGGTTTCCATCCACTTCAATTTCTTGTTGACCTTCTGTCCACTTCTTTCCGTCTCATCAGGAGTCTACAACCTCATCCAAGGATTCTATTGATCCGAGACTCCTTTCACTCGGATCAAACAAACAGTCACATCAATTGCACTCACCGGCTCACTTCATTGTGATTCTTTTTCTTTTTTTCTTTTTTTTTCTGTTTCCTCACTACCGTACTGACATCATTCTTTCTACAGATGCCCATCAACACCTATCCGACCGAGATCAAGTTGGTCGTTGTTTGGATGGTCATGCGTGGCATGCGGTTCCACGATATTGTATTGACCCTTGGTGTCAACGTGTCCCTCACCTCCGTTCGCCGATGGTTCGACTTGTACCAAACTACCCGCGCGGTGATCACAAACCCCGATGACCACATGATTCCGGGCGCTCGCCCCATTTTAGGCCAAGCTCAACACGACTTCATCATTGACTCGCTTCAACATGATCCTACCTTATTTCTAGACGAGCTTCAGGAGAGGATCTCCAACTGGTTTGGATTCATTGTTTTTCTCAAGACTCTTTCGAATGAAGTACGCTTGAAACTTGGATGGACGAGAAAGAAATCTCGCACCGTCCATCCTAATCAATCGGAGGAGGCGCGAGGTGCTTATATTGGCAATATTTTTGGAATTGATCCTTTTTGTCTGGTATTCACCTGTGAGATACAAGATTCTTTTCTTCCTTTGACTGAAATCAGCTGATTTATTGTTATTCTTATTGTTATTCATACAGACGAAACTGCTGTCAATAAACATCATCTTTATCGTGATTACGCACGTGCGCCTTGTGGCGAAAGAACTGTGCGACTAGAGAGGGCAACTCGATCCCAGAGATGGTCTGTTTTACCAGCCATCTCTTTAGGAGGACTTGTAGCCTTGGCTATCCAGCCTGGTGGATACTCAAGAATCGACTTTGAGGCTTACTTAGAAGACCAATTAGTAAGTCATCTTCTTTCTTATTGTTTGGTATTCACAACTGACATATGGATTCATACATTACATAGTTGCCAGCTATGAATCCTTGGCCAGCTAGGAATTCGGTCCTTGTGATGGATAATGCGCCTATCCATCACGGAGGAAATATTGAGGCACTTTGTGAAGCACGTGGAATCCGGGTACTCTATCTTCCAGCATATTCACCTGATTACAACCCTATCGAGTTAGGCTTTTCACCCCTGAAGTCACGTTTGAAAAGAAGCCGAGCCCTTCACCGGGCAGTCAATGTGGCGGGAGAGGAAGTATCAATTTATTTGACGTGTTTGACTTTGTTCACTGAATCACTTTGCACCAAGCTATTCAAAAGTTGTTGATATATTTGAAACTGTTATTTTTCATGGTATCTCCATTTATTCTTGGTATCAATCAGAATTTATCAGTGGTATTCACTAGTTAATTATAGTATTGAAAATATATTTCTATGATCAGATATTATTCCTCTTTGTACACAGATATTGACTGCTATAGCTAACTATTGAGAGTCTAGAAATCCAAATCATTTTTGCAAGTCATGACTTGCTCTTTGCTTAGACTTCCAAATTCTCGTGCTTCTGTGAATAATGATGATGGTTCAAAACTGGCATGAGTTATTTCTCACTAAAGGGCCAAAAAACCAATGAATGCACAATCTTCAAACCTATATAGAGTCATTCAAAAAAATGTAAAGTCATTGAATGACCTTACATCTGCTTTAGGTATTACGACTCTTTGGGTATTCTTTTGATTTGTTCAAGTAGACAGTCTCTCAAATGTCTTTTTGTTTTTCACAACCCATAATAACAACATCAGTTGAAGATTACAGTTCAATCAATGTTTTTACACGCTCAATCAAGGATAATAATATATTTCATAGCTTATCGAACACATAAGAGGAACTAGATTTTCAAACACTACAAGGAAGTATACTCAAGCGACTCACTGAGAAAGGATATCTCTGTTCAAGAACTAACTTTGATAAGAATGTATAGAATGATTCAACCAGGACAATAACACTACATCAAATTGGTTGGAAAAAAACAATGAGTGACCATTTTGAAATAACTATACAACAAGATATAATAATAATCAAACACAACACCAAATAAATTCAGGTTGAGATAAATAAATTCTGAATAAGATGAAAAATATCTGAAGATAATTTGAAATTCTGTTTGTGATAAGCTGGAAATTTAATTGGATTTATAGCAACTGACCAGATTGTGAGCAGGGTTAATTATAATAATAAGCCGATGTATCATTTGCTAATAGGATAAACAATACATATATATTTAATCATACTTCGATAATATTGAGATAGGTGAAGATAATAAAACTAATATACTAAATTAATGATAAGATATCGCCCACATAATGAACTTGAGCCCAAGGATGTGGGCACGGTGGGTTAATATGTAAATTCTAAGATACAGAATAACCAAAAAGTGATCAGTGATCAGTTCCAAGCTTTATTTTTGGGAAGCGGACAAAGTTTCTTACAATTCATGTAACGAGCTTGCGCTTCGGTCAAAAGGTGGTGGGCAATTTGACGGTCAATCCCTTTGGAGGTCAGACTCGCCTCAGTGAGTTGAACACTGGGAATCAGGTCAGTCCAGGAAAGGATGCCGGCCTCTCTAAGAAGAGTTCGAGTTTGTTCATCGTCAAATGCAATGTTGTGCAGTCAGCCAGAAACAGTTCAAATTCGACCGAATGAGACGTGGACGGGCGTTCAAACTCGATACTACTACTGACACTATCGCTTACCCAGTCGCTTTCATAATTGCTTGAAACATAAATAGGTTCATTGATAGAAGTCTTGGGTTCTGGAGCAGCAGCGATTGAAAAAACAATGCCAGTAATTGATTATATCCAAGCAGGAGTACCATGACACCTTGCTTACGTTGTTCTACCTTCAACTTCTTCAAGTCTGGCTTGATGTCAATCATCTCGCTTGGCCCGGAGAGGTCACGTTTGCCACCTATCTTCACCAAGTCAGGCTTGATATCGGGCTGGGAGCTGGAATGGGCAAAAGTGTCGTTTTGGTTGTTCGGAGGATTGTTCTTCAATCCAGATCCACCAGCCTGAGTGTTTAGGTTCGATTGGGTATTTTGATGGAATCCTTGTGATTGTCAAGGCTTCCCTTGCAAACAAAGTTCAACCTGGTGATCCACACCCATGTCAGGGTGGAACCACCGGCTCTCATTGATTTCATACCGGAATTCCGAAGTATTCGGAGGTATTTCCGTGGTTGCAATGTTGGCTGCCTATAATAAGGTGAAGTGGTCAGTTGTGTACATAAAACCAACATAGTGAAGATGGTGAAATGTTCACTTACAACACCGTTTGCCCAAATCCATGCCGCCGGGTAAGTCAATCAATATTGGAAGGTCGGATCCCAAGGCGTAGTCAGTATCTTACCAGGTCCACCTTTGGACTTTTCAAGTGTGTGTTTGCTAAAAATCGCGTTAGCAAAAGTAGCTAACTCTCTCTCTTTCTTCAATTCCTGTGTAGGATCATAGAAAATAGAAAAATTAATAAATACTATATGAAGTTAGGGGATGTGCTCACCTTGGTTTCTTGAACTTCGGTTCCGCCTCTGTTCGTTGTTGCAATCAGCTTCTTAGTCGCGGATGCCTGTTCAATGCAATCATGTTAGAAAGATTTGATGAAAGACGAAAAATCTAAAAACAAAATTGAACAGATCAGACTTGCCTTATCTTTCGCTTTAACTTGTACATTCTCATTTTCAATCAAGATAGTACACATTTTCTTGGTAGACTTCTCAAGAGCTTCGACCAAATTTTGCCATTGATCAAAATTGGTAAGAACTGACTTGGACCGCCCAATGGTGGCTTTCCACTTGAGGTCAGGCGAGAAAGGACTATTGAGAATTACATTTTTCATACCAGCCTCGTACTTTTCACAAGCTCCAGCCACAAGGTCCTTGAACTCATTCAAACTTTTTCCAAACACACAAATTTTTGTTTCGAGGTAGCCAGTGTTGATTGCTTTAGAATCAATCAGATTGAGTTTAGAAGACTTTGGTACCTTCTTACTAGCCCCAACTTTGGGGGTGCTCTGATTCGGAGCGTTGATGTTGACCTCCGTATCGGTATAAATTTTGAATCGGACCTTGAATGTCATCAGGTTATTCTGATCAAAAGCATCACAAGCCGCAGTGCCCACACACAATAAGAGGGCTTGTTTGAGGCAGGTTGATTGTCGCTTGTCTCCGACCCGTTCCTCTGGTTCTTCAAACACTGAAAGTGATCAAGCATTAGTTGAAGAAAGCAAAAAAGGGAAAGATGAAAAGTAGCTCACAACTGTTCATGTAGCCAGTCACGGGAGTCGCAGCCGGAGTGATTGCGGAAGGATTAGACATTTGTGAAACTGTCAAAGAGAAGCATTAATAAGTGCTGAATCCATCAAGAGACGATGAATATAACCAACATGGAAGGGAAGACGTACGACAGACCTGTATCGGGTAAAACTGAGGAGAAAAGCAGATTGAAACAGAAGGCGTATAATAGATTTGCGACAGGTAAAACAGAGGAGAAAAGGAAATTATTGATACGGTAGATAATATATGGATTGTGAAATTTGATTTGTTGAATAAGATGTGAATGGTGAATAACGATTCGGTGGGAATAAGTACGAAAGAAGGGGACGAGTTGATAAAGGAGGTAGGTGAAGGATATAACAATTGAAAGTAGGAGAAATACGACACATTATCAGTGAATGATGTCATTGAGAGAACTCGTTGGAGAAGGCTCTTTCCGGCCATTAGAAATTAGAATGGAAGAGGAAGACGAATAGCCGGAAGACAGAGAGAAGGGAGAGAGAAGGGAGAGATATGTATGAGGATCAGAGGAGGAAGGGCCAAACTTTTTGTTGAATCCAAGAGATGGACAATACAGTTAGGGCCCGTTCGGTCCCGCTGATCAGATACTATCTGATGAAATTTCACACCAAAAGTGTTACATACTGTCAGATAGCATCTTGGTCCAATCTCGACCAAAAAGTGAAAACCAGATCGATGTTCGGTTCCAGTATTTGGGGTCAATATCTGATCAACAAGATCAAGATATTTGACCAGATAGAGATAGAGCCTTGAGGCTGTATCTCGGCCCTCTATCTCTATCTGCCCCTCCCTCATCGTTGTTGATCATCCACTTCTCTCTCCACATCTCATTATCAACACATACCCTTTTCATGTCGCCTCTTGATAGCTTTCAATCCTTTGCTCAGCTTTGTCATGACCTGGCGACTTATTCAACCATTTCTCTCCTTGTTTTTTCTTTTTTGTTTCTTTTGTCTCTTTTTCTTTTCTTTTCTTTATTTGTTTTGTTCGTTTCCGTTTGTTTTGTTTGTTTCCGCTTTTTTCCTCTTGTTTTCCTATTCTTTTTTTCTTTATTCATGTTCTTGATACCCCTCTATTCCACAGCCTAGATCATGTATGTGTCTCCAAACAAACAATTAATTGATATTATTACTTGTGTTATTATCACACTCGTTGCACGAGTTCCCTACGATGAGGTTTTGTTGAAGCGAGAGAACGATGAAGGTCATGGATGACCATTTTAGAGGTTTGGATGAGATAGAGAGCAAAGATGCAGCTTGGAGATTGTTGTTACCGAACAGCAATATGATCTTGAAGGGGTCAACAGACACCTGTTGACCTTTTTCAGATTGCTGTTCGGTAGTTTTCATCCCTGAGATACCAAAATCTCGATGTGCCCCTCGAGATAGGGGCAAATCGAAATTTGGCTTTCAGGTCAGATAATTATGGCGTTCAAACATGCGCGAGAAATTTGCAAGTTGTGAGAAAGTTCTGTGCAAGTTCTTTTAAACATCTTGCATAGAACTTCCACAAAACTTGCAGACTTAAGAAAGTTATGTGTGAACCTAGGCTTCCCCGCTTTGAGGACTCAGTTTGCCCTTGATGAGATACATACAGCAGGGGGTTGTGAAAAAATTAATTAAGCAAGATCCGTGCAAGATTTCTTGCACGGATCTTGCACGGATCTTGCACATCGGTTTTGCAAATTTCTTGCACATGTTTGAACACCATAAATATCTGAAAAGGGACCGAACGGGCCCTTAACTCTGAAAGTCAAAAACAATCAAGTTTTTGACTTCCAGAGTTAAATCCGCTGACGACACATTTTCTGAAAAATCTGCCGATAGTTTTTACAACGGCTGTAGCAAACCTAGGAGACTGGTAGATAGGGTGTAGTCGGGTGCGTTCAGAAACACTTTAAAAGAAAGCTTACTTGTGACAGATTCTTCACTTTTCAAGAAATTAAACTGATAATGACTACGATTTTTCTAAAGCAACTTCGCCTTCAGTACGATGCACGTGTTCTAGTGGTTCTCTACCATGTTTTGTTCACTATGATACTTCATTTCTTTGGTATGTAGGAGGGCCTCATTGAAAGATCATTCTATACTTCGGAGATAACGAGATAGGCAGTGAAAATTACTTGGATGAATGGTTTCAATCCTCAATGTTAACTTTAAGGTTGACAAGATAAGTCTCATTGAGAAGGGTTACCGATATGAAAATTAAAAACTTTATTCAATATCATTTTATAAATCAAAACTTGCTTTAAGACTATGATAAAGAAAATTGAGATTTGCGGCATTTTATGAATTCGGATCGGAAGCTTCCGAGAATGATTGAGTGATTGATACCATTCAAGTAAGTCTCAGATGGATTCAGCTGAGGTATTAATCGTAAAGGGTGTTTTGAAGAATATAAAAGTGCAAGGTGGATAAGAATCAGGTGTCTTCTAGCATCACCATCATCTCTTGGTGATTTGACAATCTTAGAGAATTTCTTCAACCATCAATCGTAGAAGTTAGTCTTTTTTTGTTTAATTTGAAAATCATTCATCAGCTTCTAGCAAGATAATTTTTCTTCTTCTCGAACTTGAGATCATTCCTGAATCTAGATCATTATACGACTAATTCTAAGTGGTTTAAATTATTCCTAGAACCCACACTAATTAAAACGATTTCTTTCTTTAATTGATAGATATAGATTTTAAACCTTCATATATTTTTGTGAGCTCGATTTAAATCTTCTTTTTAAATTTCCCTTTTCTTAGTATTTTTTATGAAGGTCAGATACTAAACTTTGACATTTTCTCACAGGAAGAACAAGGACCCCTTCAACCGAACTCAAATAACATCAAAAAACAATCCACTCAAAGAATTTAACTGCTTTTCTGGTAAGTTATGAAACTCTCATTGAATTCAATCTTCAACCCACATAACCTCAAACTTGCAAACCTAATGACTGTAGCTGTTCCTATGAATCTTTCTTAAATTCAGAAGGATGTTTTCACCAAACAAATCAGGCTCACTGAACTCCATCATAATTTTGACCCTCACGACTTTAATATGTACATTTCTCCAAGAAGCCGTGTCAGAAATGAATCCAAACACTTGGAGAATGGCAGAAACTGAATGGAAAGATATATCTGGATCAGACCTATGTGATCGTTGTGATGAAGTGAAAAATATAAAAAACAAAAAAGTCAAATGTGGTGCTGAGATCCAATGCGCTTGTGGTTTGGTAAGTAAAGGAGATTGTGAAACGCAATTGAACTTAGAGGGATATTATTGTAAAACTCCTAATTGTCGTGGTAGTTATCTTGATTACTGTGATAAGGTAGAACATCGTTTGGTTTGCGGTGTTGTCCATCCTGATCAACCAAACCTCCATCAACCACCTCAAGATCCTTATCCTTCTGATTATATGCTTCCAATGGTAGACTCTGATTGGTAGATCCACCCTTCCATACTTCAGCTGTAGACAAAATCTATGAGATAAGTACGGGCTCAACTTTTATTTCAGTGTTCTTTTTTGGGGTCTTTGTTTCCACGTCTTGTTCTTCGAAATGAAGTTTACAGTCTTTGAGCTCATGGACTGCGCGCCAGTGGATACATACCAGTCAAATAAAATCAAAAGATTCGGTCTTTACTTTATCCTTACCGTACTTTGAAGCAGAGTAAATTGACTTAGATGCTGAGTACATGTGATCAGGATGTAATTGTTAGCAAAGTGAGCCAAGAAAGTTTGCAAGGTGAGGAGATCATTATTATTACATCGACTTAAATCCCTATCCAACCCCCCTTGAAACCTGAAACATGACCCTTCAGATTAATCTCAAGCTACAAAACCAATCTCGTCTAATCTCGAATTCCTTTAAAAAGAAACCCATTTCAACTATGTGTGTGTGTTTCATATTGTTGCAAATTCAAACTTTTACCTCAAAACTATCAAACAAAAAAAACATATATACATACCAAAAAGAATAAAAGAAAATTCACATCTATTATAAATTCTTAATTTTTTTTTGAAAGAAAACCAAACACACAACTTATATCTCATCATACTTTGCGTTTCAATTCAGGGGATATTATTTAACTTTAATCAGTTTGGTGTTATTGTCATTGTTTTTGTTTTGATTGAATTGAATATTATCATCAAAAAAAAGTAACAATCCCAATCCAAAAATCAAAATTCAACAAAACAAAAAAACCTAAACAAAACCTTTAAACGACTTCATTTTATTTTTCTTTCTTTCTCTAAAATCCCATTCCTCCACCCATACCACCCATACCTAAGAAAAAAAACACGGTTAAGCATTTAATCAAAATGAGAAAAAGAAATGAAGATGCAAGACTAACCACCACCCATTCCACCCGGTCCAGCAGCCGATTTCTCTTCAGGAGCATCTACCACACAAGCTTCACTAGTGGTCAACAAACTAGCCACTCCCGCTGCATCATTCAAAGCAGTCTTCACCACTTTCAAAGGATCAATGATCCCACTAGCCACCAAATCTTTATATTCTCCTAAAGCGGCATCATAACCCCAATGAAATTTACTTGATTCACCATAATGTTCCAAAACTTTTCCTACGACTACAGATGATTCTTCTCCTGCGTTTTCAACAATCGTTCGGGTGGGTTTTTGGATGGCTGCTCGGATGATCGAAACTCCTAGTTGTTGATCAAAGTTGGATAGTTTTAAACTTTCGAGTGCTTTACTTGCTTTCAAAAGTGCAGTACCTCCACCTACACATACAAAAAACCATTTCGATTGTTAGATCTTCAATTCAAAGATATCCAATTCAAAAACCCCCCTATACAAAAATGAAATCCTTACCTGGTACGATCCCTTCCTCAACAGCAGCGCGAGTCGCATTCAAAGCATCATCAAATCGATCTTTCTTTTCACCTACTTCCACTTCACTATGACCTCCTACTTTGATGACCGCCACCCCACCACTCAGTTTAGCCAATCGTTCTTGAAGTTTAGTTTTATCATAATCCGAAGTACTAGCATCCATCATAGCCGATCGAATCTGTTCACATCTTTCTGCAATCAAATCTTTAGAACCGAGTCCATTGAGCAAGATCGTATCATCCTTGGTGATCGTCACTGATTCCACTGATCCAAGTAAATCAGGTGTAGCTTTTTCAAGTTTGATATCTAATTCATCATTAAAACAAGTACCACCAGTAAGGATCGCTAGATCACCTAAGATCGATTTTCGATTATCACCAAATCCAGGTGCTTTGACAGCTGCCACTGAAAGTTGACCTCTAAGTTTATTCAAAATACATGCAGCTAATGCTTCACCATCTAAGTCTTCTGCAATGATCAAAAGTGGTCTTCTTTGAGTAGCCGAAGCTTCAAGTGAAGGTAAGATGTCTTGTAAAGCTGAGATTTTCTTTTCGGAAAGTAAGATCAATGGTTTTTCCAATTCAGTTTTTTGAGTCTTAATATCCGTAATGAAATAAGGTGAAATATATCCTCTATCAAATCTCATGCCTTCTGTAATCTCGATTTCATCTTCAATGGTTTTACCTTCTTTAACGGTGATGACTCCTTCTTTTCCTACTTTTTCCATCGCAGTCGAAATTAATTGTCCAATATGACTATCACCATTAGCTGAGATCGTAGCTACTTGTGCAATCTCTTTGGATGTTGTGATTTCTCGTTTGTTTTGATCTAAGAATTTGATCACTTCATCTACTGCTGCTTGAGATCCTCGACGAAGGTCCATAGGGTTACAACCGGCTGCTACGTTCTTGACTCCTTCAGAATAGATTGCTCGAGCTAAAACGGTGGCTGTAGTAGTTCCATCACCAGCGATTTCATTTGTCTTGTTAGCAACATCTTGTACTAGCCTATTTCGCAATCAAACAAGAAACAAGTCATCGTCAAGATCAAACTTTACAAGATGATTGAAAGAATTCTCAATCGAATCAAATCAAACCCTTACCTTGCACCCAAGTTTTCAAACTTATCCTTAAGTGTAATACTCTTAGCCACCGTCACTCCATCTTTAGTAATCTTCGGTCCACCAAAAGGTTGTTCAATAATCACATTTCTACCTTTAGGTCCTAATGTGACTGAAACAGCTTTTGCAAGAATATCGACTCCTGCTAACATAGCTGCTCTTCCTTCATTTGAAAACTATTTGATCAAACCCAAGGAAAAAGAAAAAATCAATTTGGGATCGAATTAAAGAAGAAGAATGAAAAGCTTACTTTGATTTCTTTATGAGCATATCTTTTTTGTTGTGATGTGCTTAAACATGAGGGTGATTGACGAGAGGTAAGGGTTCGAAGAGATGATGAAGCAGTTGAAGAGGAAGCAAGACGAGATCGAAGCATGATGTTACTTTTTTCTTAGTATGAGTATGAAGAGATATCGAATCGAATCGAATGAGGTATATGAGATGATATGGTATGGTATGATGGTATTGGACTCGATGTCCTTTTTTGTTTTTTGGAATGAAATGACCAAAGTGATTCTAGAATTTACTAGTGAAAAACTCAACTTTTTTAAAAAAACTTTGCAAACCAAGAACCATTTTTCTCGAACATTCTCGAACCAATTTCAAAAAAAAATCATCACCTCAACCACTTCAACTTCATATCCATTTCCTCAACTTTACCTGATACTACATTCAAATCGATATCCAGAAGCAAGAC
This sequence comes from Melampsora larici-populina 98AG31, assembly GCF_000204055.1. Classification (NCBI taxonomy): domain Eukaryota; kingdom Fungi; phylum Basidiomycota; class Pucciniomycetes; order Pucciniales; family Melampsoraceae; genus Melampsora; species Melampsora laricis-populina. The sequence goes on from NW_006768816.1 coordinate 287,389, forward strand.
AACCTCCACAACAACAAACATGGTAAATCCACTCCAGAACCTAACAACAACAAACCAAGCTCACTAACCAACCCAACCGATTTCTTTTTTTTTGTCACGATCTCTAGACTCTTTCCATCAGATCTATCACTTCACTTCGTCCAACATTAGATCGAGTCTTAGTCCAAAGATTAAAACCCGAAACAAAAACCGCTTCTGGAATCTTCTTACCTTCATCTGTGACTGAAAAATCAACACCTGAAGCTACAGTCTTAGCTGTCGGTCCTGGAAATCGTGATCGGTATGTCCTTGCCCCCCCCACCAAAAAAAATATTCAATCATTCTTATGGTTCTTACTCATGAGCTGTTTGTGACTATTTTTTCTTCTTGGGGTAGGGATGGGAAACTGATACCTATGGAAGTTAAAGAAGGTGATAAAGTTTTGTTACCTAGTTATGGAGGTCAATCTATTAAAGTAGGAGAAGAAGTAAGCAGAACATTCACAATTCTATCAATCTCAACTTTGAACATCTTGTTTTGTTTCTAATGACGAATTTTTGTTTTGAATCAAGGAGTATCATCTCTTTAGGGATTCCGAAATCATGGCTAAATTCACATAAGCTTGAAAATTTTGTTGGATGATCGAATGATCTACTTATGCTTGGAAATACCTTTGTGTGAAAGAGAAAAAAGAGAAAGAGATGTAGATAGTATTACTAGAATGAAGAATGAAAGTCAAGGAGAAAAACGAAAAATGAGAAACCTATTAAAAGGATGAAATCCCTACTCTTCAAACCCGTTTTGTTTAAAAAAACAGATCTTGCTATTTCTTTTGATTTACTTAATCAATTCTATATTCCAATCTCCTGGAATCATATAAATTGATTTAGGATTCCATTTATCTTTCATTTCAAGAAATTCTTCCTTTTACAAAAGATTAGCCACACAACAGATTTCAAGTTTTTCCGGATCCCATGCTCCTTTTTGATAATAAATATCATTCTTACACATAATTTCGACTTCTTCAATAGATTCAGCTCTACACAGTAACCAAGATCCTGTCCCACCCAAAAAAAATCAATCAAGTCAAATTGATGATCTTATCTATATATGTTGAAAGTGTGAAAGAGAAACCCGAATTGACAAACCAATCATTTTGTTTTCACTAGGATTCAAAGCTTTATCTTTTTCAAACATAGCACCAGCATTAACTAAAAACCAATCCAAAGAAAATCAAAAGTCAATTTCAGACAAAGAAACAGAAATTATCAAAAAACACTTAACTAATCCTACCAGTTTTAAGCCCTTCTTTTGCTCCATTGACATGATCAGATCTTAATTCTAACCTTTTAGAATCGGTTTCGAAATCAGGTGCATTCACTAAATAAGTGTAAGTTTGAGTTGAGCTAGATAAAGGTGTTGACCAAGTTAAAGTCTTTAGTGTTGATGTTGACATTTTTGAATAAGTTTGGAAATTGATTTGGTTCTTAAGGAGTCTTGAAGTGATGAGTGTTGTAAATAGTTTCATTGAGGTCTTCAACTACAAGTTCTTTTATTCGAGTGATCCTATCCAGAAGTTTCGAGCCACAAACCCGTAAAGTAAAGTATCATGTCAGTCTGAGCCCCGACCCGGAAAGATCGGGTAAAGGCTTACCCGCACCCCCCGCGCCCGAACCCTACCCCGAACGGAAATGAATGTCCGATCTTGTGCGATGATTGCCCAAGACCTTAACCATTGCTTGGCTCAAGGAAGAACTATCCCCAGCCACAGAATACATAGTGACTTTGTACCTACCCAACATGTTTGTGTGTCTCCCAATGTGTTCAGTTTCAAGAGTCTGACACAATAGAATCAGAGGGAAACAAAGGTGAAAGAAGAGATGAATTCACAAAATTGATACTACAAAATATTGGGAGATGGCATTTGTAAACAGAAGTTCCTAACCTTTGAGTACAATGAAAATAACAGAAGGAAGAATTCATAGAATATTGGAAGGTTGACACATCAAAATCAAAATGAAAACATTAGACTGACTGACCCTCAAAGCAGGCAGTTGATGGTAGAAAACCGCTGGGTGTTGAAGAAACAGGCATTTATGGTCATGTAGGTGTGTCTGGACTCTTACAACCATGTCAATCAGTTTCTGTTCCAAGTCCAAGAGCAGAGACACGGAATATTGTAATAATCATTCAATTTCCCTCAGTGGGAAGGGGAGAATAATCAAGAGTGAAGTTTGAAATAAAAGGATCCATAACTGCACACCTGAGCCATAACACACACTACATAGGTGAAGCAGGCTGAGTTAATATTTTCTGCCATGTACATACAGGCCTGCTCAGCCAACGGTGGCACGGCTAAGCTAAGTTAGCGCTTAGCGGTGCATTAGCTTAGCAATTTTTTGTCGCTAAGCTAGCGCTAAATCCTTAGCGCACTCAAGCTAAGCTAATCGAATTTTGATTTTTCCTTTAGCGGGTCTGCGCTAAGCTAAGCCAGGGGCTTAGCTATCAAAAAAATACATGTTTTAAGTGTGATACATCATGTCACTTCTTTGCCATTGACAAAACTTGTCCCAAAAATCCACTACATGGATCATTATAGCTACTCAGGCAAAATTCTTGGGGCCATTTTTCAGTGACAGAAAGAGTGTTACATGAAGTTTAGTTGACAAAATTACACCAAGTCTTTGAGTCAATGTATGTAGTCAATTTTTGGAATGATTTTGTCAAGCGGAAAAAAAGTTACAGCATGTATTACATATGATTCACACATCCAGATGAGCACATAACTGAGCAAACCTGTATGTACATGGTAGCCACCTATCCACTCAGTCTGCTGCACATATGTAGTGTGGGTGTCATGGCTCAGGTGTGCAGTGATAGATTTTGGATCCCACTATTTAGAGCCCTCGGAGCAGTATCCGGCGCCCCCTCTCGGGTCGGACACCAGGCTACAAACAATTTAGCTGCCCCTTTTTTCAAACAGGGCTCCTTGTTTGAAAAAATCGGGCTTCCTCCTCAAATAAAATTGCCCCCTACTCATCCTCCAATGTCCATTGACCTCGCCGTTTTGTTTTGTACACGCTACGTATATGTACAGTCCAGGTATAAGGATAGAAGCTAAGAAACTATGTCGAGGGGAGAGCAGAGTTTCTCAGTTCACTATAGCGTCCGATGAGCCACTATTGCACTTGAGTACACAAGACCATGGCATATATGTATCCTAAACTCAAGGAAGGTATACATAGATTTAGGGGGTTCATACAACATAAGGAAGAATTGAGGGAGAGATACAACATCAGATATAGGAATCAGAACTAGAAAGCTAAAAGAGCTAGAAAGTTGAAACGAACAAGTAGGACAGGAGAGCTACAAAAACAAACACAAAAGGCAACACAAGTATAGAGTAGAGTGTACAACATAAGAGACAGACTAGTGACTGTGAGGCCACAAATTCAATTGTGCTCGATACTTGCACTTGACATCGTCTCCCATTCCTATCTAACCTACTCTTTGTGCCCCGTTGCTTGTTAGCTCTTCGTCTATGATCTCGCTCATTGCACCTTGAAGGTTTAGAAATGCGTAAAAAACAGCAAATCAGTTTTAAAGCCTCTCAATTCAAGTGGAATGAAATGCGGATGATTTGAGCAGTTTTTTTGTACAGAGCAAGACCCAGTCTCACAAGCAATAAAGGGGCTGATAACGCTACCATATGAGCATGACGAAAGGCAATTGATGAGTGATGTTCATTGAATAGTCCTTCATGGTATACTACATACGCACAGGAAGTAAAGATGAAGATATCTGTCAGCTTCAGCGATACATGGGAGGATATGGGAGGTGAGGGTTAGATCCCGAAGAGCAGCCACTGGAAGGTGGTCCAATGTCACATTGTATTTCAGTACTCGGAAGCTTGTGACTTTTTCCGAAAGGTTCCAACTAGCCGTACGTTCCGATTGAAGTATGCTTCTTCCCGTAGCTCTTTGATTGGGTTGTAGAGCTCTTTGATTTTGTTGTTGAATCCATTCATCATCTTGGTCATGATTTGAGTTAGACCATTTGATTGAGCTTCCTAATGATAGGGACCTTAGTTCGCTCATCATAGAATCTGTTTCATTCAACGTAGGATGGTCCAATTTTTTGGAGGGGGAGTTCGGATTGCGTTCACCGGTATCCGACGGTTGTTAATGAGGCATAGAGAAGGGGATTTGATGATTAAATGAAGAATGAGGTGAAATATGGGTGATTGAGCGATTGGGTGATATTTTGAGCTTCAGAGACGGAAGTTGCTATTATGGGTATGTGTCCCTTACTTGAGGAGCCAATGTCTGTGCAGTAATGGGGCCGGTCCGGGCGCGAAAGAACTTGGGCGCCCTTTTATTTGTTTTAATAAAGTTTTGTTGCCCCATCAAGGATGGAAGGGCACCAAACAGGTCAATTAAGAATTAATCAGGGGCTCTATTTGCAAGTTTGCGCCCTCTTAGAGAGCCCTTGAGGAGCCCCCAAGGTCCGACTGTGCGAAATATAGGCTGAAAATAGTCGGGTGTCAGCGGGTCACACGGGTTTTGGTGAAAACCCGGGGGGCTCCGGATATCAGCCGAGGGGGCGCTAAATAGTGGGATCCTAGATTTTTAATGACAAATTGTGCTCCTAATCATTTCCCCCTTCCCACTTAGGGAAGTTGAATAATGTTCACAGTGAATTGGCCTTGATTGACACACAACCTAGCCAGTGGAATGTTGGGCAAATACTGTGAAGGATTTGTCCTTGAAGATTGAAAGTGACAAGTTCTTGCTGATGACCACCCCAACAAGAAGTGTGCTGAGCTCCTTTTTGCAAAGATCCTCCATGATAGGGACTTCTTCAGGAGGAATGCTCCACGGAGAGTGATTCATCAATTGACAAATATGGCAACACATTTTCTTGCAATCCCAACAACTAGCTGTCCATTGGAGGGGGTTTCAACAACACCAAAAGAATTATGGGGCCTCAGTGTACTAGTTTTTTGTGCTTACATGTTGAGGCTATTCTATGTGTCAAAGATTGAAATCAGGTGTTTGGTCCTTTGAAACTGACTAGCCATGATGGTTTGGAGGATAGTGATTAGGTTGTCCCTTTTTTCATTATCTGGTTATCCTTTTTAATATCTATTATTTACAATTATATGAATACACACCAGCCTAAGCCAATGAGATGAGAACAGAAACAAGGTCAAGTCATAGTCTCTTGTGATTTGTAAAATACAACAGCAAAACACTCCAATGGGTGTAAAATTTTGGATGAACTTGAGACTCCATATCTATATACGGAGTTGATGCAATGACAACTGTGTCAAAAACTCGAAGTTTAAAAATCAAAGTGACCATCTGATATGGACTGAAAAGGCGCGACGGGGAGAATTCATGTGATTGGTGGACGCCATTCACGACAATTGTTATCGATAGTTTCCAAGTATCGCAATTTGATAGCCAATGCCCTTGCACGTTCGAGTGTATCAATGTCAAGTTGACTATCGGGATTCCATAATTGCTCGAGCTCTAAGACTGTTTCCTGTATCATTTCTAACAACCCGGTTACTTCAAAATCAGCTTACTTGATTGAACTCTATATGAGATCAGCTTGCGTACCTTTGTTGGCCCTTCGAATTTCCATCACTTCTACCTCAGTCTCGGCTTCTTCCAGCTGCTCGTGAGCTTCCATCAATGTCATCAAGAGATTTGGATCCACTGAATTATTCCCACTCTCATCAGGCATTGAAAGCCTTCCATCTAGCTCAAGCTTCAGTCGCCGAGTCAAGATGCAAGGATAAGTGGTATGAGTCCGACGTGCCAGAAAACATAAAGCATTCAGAAGAACAAAAGAAAACACGCACCATATAAGCCGCTCGCTTTACATCATCCTCCAGGGTCGCTCGGGCTTGGTTGACAAGAATACTCCACTGCGAAGCCAACTCAGCCTGAGAGATCCGATTGAGACCTGATCGATCGGTTTGAGCGAGAGTTGTGTTTTGGCGACCAGCAATGAGATCAGGATGTACCAATTGTTGCCATCGATGGTATTGAAGACGAAGTGCACTTCGATCGATTCGGTAACCTTTTGGTAGACCAAACAGGGAAAAGTGCGAGCCAGCAACTGTGAGAGGAAGAAAGCTGTCACAGCGGTGGCAGATGGACTTAGAAGTTGATCGATCGATTGACGATGGTTCCGGATTAGCTCCACATTCTGGACATCGAACATCAACAGTGATGTTGGGCTGGTTTGTGAAGTGCCTGAGATGAGAGTGGGTTGCGAGTGGCCAGGCGGGCGGTATCGGTTTAAGGTTGGGACGAGTCTCGAAAGGCGCTAGCACTGCAATGAAGGAACAACGGAGACGGAGGCGAGGATGAAGGCGAGGGCGGCATGTCAAAAGTTGTTTGATAGTCATTCTTCGATGGTGGCCCTGATCATCAGGCAGAATCACCGCCACCCCTTTCTGTAATCCGTGATTTCGGTTTTGTAATTTGTGATGTCACAGTTGTTGGTTTTATATGCACTCGGTCTTCCTTCAACTGTTTACATAGTTTCACGTCCTCAAGCTTCATCATCATCAAGTGAATCAGATGGGAATTCAACTTACAATGCTCCATCATGATCTCAACATCAATCTCAACCATTTTATCATCCTGGTCCAAACTTGATGAGTTCGACCTCAACCTCAACATCCTTATCCCTATGGTTCACATCCCTTCTCTAGGCACACCACAAACATTCAACCTGGAAAATCACCTGAAACTGTCAGTCATTCCAACTCGACCCAATCCTATCCCGACGGGTCACGATCGATCATTCTCACTCACTAGTCGACCTACCACTTCAGCTTCAATACTAGCTCTCATCTGGCAGATATCTGATCGTTTGCCCTGCTTTACAAGGTAAAGAAGCAGGAGCCTTTGACTCTCGAACAGTCCTATCAGAACGTACCAAAGAAGGTTTAACCTATCCTGTTTGTTTTGATTGTCGAGCAGCAGTTGATAAAATTGCTTAAATCATTAAATCCTGAATTATTTGATGTGGGTTGGGATCAATTAAAAGAAATCTAAATCAACTTGAAAATATATCTTCTTTAGATTGGATTTATGATTCTAATATTGATACAATTAAAGTAAAGATTTTGGAAGAGGAAATGGTGGAGTACATCCAAAGTTCAAAGATACTTCATTTGCCACTATAATTGATGTATTTTTTGATTCTCAGCCTGTAGATAAATTGGGACATCCATCTTTTGATTGATTCTAAAGATATCTATCAATTTGGAAACTGATTCCTTTGTGAGTTGAGTTTTGTGAGAATCAAGAATATTCGAAGCCATGAGGAAGTTTAGTATTGCAAAAGTTTATATTCCTTGTATGTAGCAAATGAATTGAAAAGCTAGGAATGGTTCTATCTGAAAAAAACTGAGCCATCACCCAGAAACAGTAATTTGATTTCTCATCACAAACAAGCAACACAGCTGATAATAAATCACTACTCATATGAATTGAATTGAAGATGAGAAAGCAGTCCCAGAGCATGGGTGGTTTCAACCCACACATTTTCTAAATTGATGTCATTTTCATGATAACCCAATCTTGATATCAAGTTTGAAACCTGCCATCAAAACCTGCCATCCAAAAATAGGAGCCAACACCTGCTCGAGTTCTTCTGGATCATGGTATCTGGTGGCAATAAGGCTGCCAATGACTTCTCTTGGAACAGGATTCAACCTCTGGGTGCCATCATAGTTGAAGCAAGAGTAGTAGGATGTTTCAGGTGAAACACCAGTGGGAAGTTGGGACTTGTAGTTCTTTGTGTTTGATATGTGTTTTTGCGCTTTACAAAAGACACCAGTGAAAAAAGAGTACATTGCAGGTTGAACTAGAAACACCCCCAAATGGAGAAATAAGGCCCTAAGATAAAATCCTGTCAATTCTGGTTGTTCAATGCCAACTAAACAAGATTACAAACAACAGAATTTTATTTAAAAGATCATATACCCCTTCACATATCTTTGCTTTGATCTTGTCCCGCAGCACTGTGCTTTTAGCACACATGAATTGAGACCACAGTGACTCTACTTTCTGGTCTGCTGTGAGGTGGCAAAAAAATGATGCTTGTGTGCTTCGTCAAGTGGCTCACCGCAGGAGTAGTGATGGATGAGGGTTTGGAAAAGATCCATGTCAACTGTTTCACTACCATGGTCAGTCAATGTCCTTTCTGGGAATCCTCCTGAGTCTCAAATAATCTCTGAGTATGTCAAGCCAATTCTACAGGGATCATTGTTGCTTGTTGATATATGTATGCTGAGGACTGTGCGGGACCAAGCATCAATGAAACCGTAGATAGTAATACCAATAGGCTCAAGTCTATCATGCCCACCACTTTCCAACAGATGATTGAATTTGGGCCCTAGTACATAGAAAAGGCATCTTTTGAGCTTCCCCATAGTCTTTTAGGCTACTCCAATTAGACCAATGATTTTAACTATCTGCCAGACTGTCTCCCAATGAATACACAGGGTATCATCTACAACAAGATGGTGTTGCATAGTTTCTTAACCTGTATTTTGATCCTTCCCTTCTACAATGTGCTCAAGAAGAATAGCAACCAGGTCAGCTGGTGTCACTCAACCTTCTGGGATGTCATCTCTGCACCAGTTGAGACCCATTGCCTTTGACATTTGATTGATATTTCACATGTGGATGGGATTGTCATATGTGTTATTGATTCCCTGTAGAGCAATGTGTTAAGTGTCACCAAGAATATAATGATTTCTTAAGATCCCATAGGCAACATCATTTTGAGCCACAATCATTGATGGTGAGTTTTTTAAGTTGTGCTGGGCTAGGTAGTTCTGGACACTTCTCTTAGGCAATGGGAGACCAATGTTATGAGGGGAATCTACCATTGTATCCTATGACATTCTCTGCTGACAATATTTAGGCGGAAGACATTTGAGGAGCTGTTTTTGGAGTGGTGTGAGGATGTGAGACCTTTTGATTTCATATTCATATTGATCCATAATATTGAGATTATCATGGTATTGAGAATATTGCAGTATTTAGGATATTGAGTGTCAGAAAAGGTAGGTATAAACAACTTCAAATAGTAAATCCTTGACGGAGATAAAGAAAGATAGATAGATGTGGTTGCTCTTAACAGATCAAGTGAGTTCTTCAACAATTCCTATTGTGTACTGTATTTTTTAGGGTCACAAGTTTTTAGTTAAAAGAGTTCTAGATAAAGTGTCAAGTCCAAGTAAATTCTGAATAAAAAGAGACTGTGTTATGTGGTTGCTCTTGGCTGGGTGATGGGTTTATTATGAATCAGGAGAGTTCTGTATTTATACTAAAAGTGTGGAAGTAAAATAAGCTGGATCTCAGGAGGGATCCTGGTCCCTATTGCAACCACTAGCAGCTTCTTGGGTAGACAGCAAGCTAGCCCTTGCATGTGCATGTATTTAAACATGTGGGTTTTCTTTGTGTCCCCCCTAACTAACACCCAAAAGTCCGGATTAGACAGTAGCCGCCGTATCCGGGTAGTGTCTGCTTGTTGACGAGCAAACCCTACACAGACACTGTGAGTCTGATTTGATCCAGCACTATTTAGAATTGAACGGTTTAAATGTTTCAAATTACCAAACATTTTTAGCTTGTAAATAAAAATGAACTTGCTATTAAACATTGTCAGCAAGAACAAAAACTGTTGGCATTACTTCCCATTGTAAATCAAAGGTGATTCTTATATATCATCAATAGATTAGTATTGATAATCAATATGTGCTTTGAATCAATCATCAATATACATTTATTATTGATTATCATCATTGTAGTCTGTATTGGTCTTTCAGATACAGATTGCAAATTTGTACAAATCACAAATCACAAATCACAAACCTCAAAACACAAAATCATGGATCAGAGAAAGGTTTGGCGGTGATTTTGCCCCAGGGCCACCATAATGGTCAGGTCTTACCATGAAATCTGTGATTTTTTCAGGTTCCCAAGGGCATGGCGGCACCTGTATAGTTCCAGAGACATCATGGATGACAGATGGGTAGAAGACCTGCTACCACCCCCCAAGTGGTACTGTGGTCAGAGGAAAGACTTCCAAGCATAATGCAAACAAATTTGAAATCTTCAATACCACTGCCAGAAATCTTTCATCCCAATAGTCATAAATACAACTGACAATATCTAATGCATGATAGAGTCTCTTGCTAGGCTCATTTGGCCAATTTGAGATTTTCCACTCCCCAGCATTTACACAGCTGCAGTTTTGTCAACTTCTGGTAAAAAAGGTGATATAGACTATGACCTGTCAAACAGCCTTTGTACAGGCACCCAATGGGGTGTTATTTGGTATGGTCTGGTGGTTTTTCTCTGATCATTGGCTCAACTTCATTCAGTGTTTGAGTAAAGCTTACTTAACCAGATGGTCTGGGGAAAACTTGGGCTATTTACAGCGACAGCAGACTGCACAGGACTTTTTTAAGCTTAAAAATGGTTGAAGATTGGTGACGACGGGACTAGGAATAAATCCTGTCCATGTCACAGACTGGAAAGCCCTCCGCGTGATTAGACACTTCTGAATCACGCGGACTCTGAGTGGATGACGTGAGCTGTCCAACCGTCCTCCCGGTGCTGCCCTGAATAAGACTTCCAGGCACGGATAGGACAAGCTGGGTAAAAGGATTACCCCAGCTCGATGAGTGACCAGCTCCCACCTTGCTCACTCATCGTTTCTCTCTCTCACGTTCAAGCCTACCTTCATCTTCCCTCAGAGTGGGCTTTCCTCGGGCAAAGACCTTTTTCGAATCGAAATTCACGATGAGAACTAGCAGAAGAAGACAAAACTTAGCACCAGAATTCTCACCGGAACCGACCCCGCCACCTTCAGAAGATGAAAGAAGTTTTGAAATTGAAACCGAGGAAGAAGAACAAGCGAGAATCGATAGAGAGGATGCGTTAGAAGCAATTAGACTCAATAAATCAAACAAAAGCAAAAAGAAGAAACAAGATATAAATATAACAAATGACGATATTAACTTAGAAGAAATGGAAGATATCAACTTCAACAAGAATGAAGATGAACAATTAATATTCGAAGATGAGAAAGACAGCGATTCAGATTCTTCGATTGAATATGTAGAAGATAACAAAGAAAGTGAGACACGTCATTCCAATTCCTATTTCACAATAATCCTTCATCGATATAATCTTCCATCGAATTCAAGAATCATAAAACACTGTATACCTTTGCTCTTCTAAAAGAATGCGAGCTGTCGTAAATTCCTTGCTCTTTATATTCCTTGCTCTTCTACACGTAGAATTTGAGCTGCAGTCCAACTATCAAATATCCAGTGCTCTTCTGATTACAGAATGCGAGCTATTATCCACTGCTCTTCGATGATCGAATGCGAGCTTTTTTTCATCATAAATCCACTGCTCTTCTTATAGAATGCGAGCTACATTACAAAATCTTCTCCCGAATAAATTTGAAATACGAATTTCTTTGTTGAAACCTCTAATAGTATCATCAACTGATATTGCTTTGAATAGATATTTCCTTAGATATCGCGAAGATGACATTGGCTATGGGAAACACGAAGATAGTAGAAAAGTTCCTGAAATCATTAGAATCAGAAAAAGTTAAAGCTAAAGGCGCATCAAAAGATAACATAGATACAGTCTACAAAAGTAGCGGAAAAGTTTTGACTTCAGGTCTAAGAGGTTTTAGTACTTATTGGAATGATCATTTGACTAAACTAGATCTTAACTTCAAACTCACCATCTTTAACGACAGGTGGATTGAGTTAGATCATATGGTAGAAGGAAGTAACACTACGAAGAAGAAAGATAAACCGACTGGCTTAGTTCCTAAAAGTGAATGGTGGATGTCTTATGCAGACTGGACGAGAGCTAAGTCCTTGATGTTGAAATACTTGAGACAAACGTACTTTCACATAAAGTTCGCAAATGAGTAAATGAATAATTTGTCTTCGATTCAAATAGGGTAGAACTGATGAAGATGTATCTCCTTAAAGCTTAGAGAAACACTTCGATTACGTTGAAGATCTTGCGTTAAGGCACGGTTGGTTGACGGCGTTCAGATACGATATTTTAGTAAGAACGGATGTTATGTGCAACAGAGTGGATGGAGCCCCAGGCGATCCGAAGATACAAAGGAGTTCCTTCCTAGAAGAAGCAAAGGCTCGAACAGATTTGTTACGAGATGGTAGAATAATTCTTTTAGACAATCGTAAGGCCTTTGGAAAGTCCTTTGTCAGAAAGTCGTATAGATTTACTGACGATTTGATTTGTATATACAGCTTACGCGAAAGGTAACATACGAGAAAGATTTAACCCGATAACGGGAAGACAATATCCAGAAGGAACGAACCATGATTGTGTAGAGAACGTAGTAGATGAAAATGAAGGAAACTATAGAAGTAATAATAGTTATTCGAATACATCTTATCATGGAAACAACTTTCTTAAACCACCACAATTTCAAAGAGGGGAATCTTTCCCTCAAGTACAAAGAAGAGATTCATTTAGGAAGAATGAAAACTACCAGCAAAACTTTCAAAATAATCGTAGAAATAATAGAGGTAGAAATTTCAACAGAGAAAAATCACCTACACCATATCAAAGAAATGATACGAGAGAGAAAACTGCAACAGCAAATAAGGGTAAACAAGTTGATAGATCTCAAATTTATAGAGATGAAGAACCGAGACAGTCAACCTCAAAAGAAAAGCAATCGTGAGCAAAATGAGTCATTTGGTCCTTTCCTTTTATTGTCCGCATTGTTGTACAAGAATTCGTTCATAGATTTTGTAAAGTTTTTGTAATTCCTTATGATTAATTAAATTTAATTTGATGATTGAAATATAATTTGGATTCTTTCGTTATAGCACCACATTACAAATTGAAGTGCCAATAGATAAGCGTTATTATAGCAATAAATCGCAATGGCCTGCGCCAGTGAAATGTAACATGAACATCGAAGTCTGGGATAAGGAACTTAGGAAGTTTGGTTTGATAGGAAAGTACGGCTACTTGTTAGAAGGCTTCAAAGAAGGCTTTCACCAAGGCATTCCGAAACACAACATCAACGATTGGGACTTCTATTGCCCACCAAACCATAACTCGGCACAAAACGCAAGAAAGAAAATTGAAGACAATATTCTGAAAGAAGTGACGGCAGGCAGGATGTGCGGTCCCTTTTCGAAAGAAGAAGTTAATGAAAAATTAGGATTCTTTAGGACAAATCCTTTAGGTGCAGTTGAAAATGGTGACGGCACCTTTCGTCCAATACACGATATGTCTTACCCCCGGTTCAACACTGACATTCCGTCAGTAAACTCTTTCGTAAATAAAGAGGAGTTTGAAACAACTTGGGATGACTTCAAACTCATAGCATTATTTATTAGACGGCTGAAAGAAGATGTGCTCATGGGAATATTTGATTGGGAGGGGGCGTATAGACAAATCCCGACACACCCCTCTCAATGGCCTTACTTGGCGATAATGGACTTCGAAAACAGGGTGTTTATAGACTTAATGATTGCATTCGGTGGCGTAGCGGGATGCGGCTCTTTCGGCGGTCCTGCAGATGGCTGGAAAGAGCTAATGAAGGCGGCCTTCAAGTTACTCGAAGCCTTCAGATGGGTGGATGATAACTTGTTGATCAAATTAAGGTCAGACAAGACAACCATGGTTGAAATAGTGAAGGCTAGTGAAGCACTAGGTGTAAAGACCAATGTAATGAAGTACTCCGAGTTTGGAGAAGAGCAAAAGTTTATTGGCTTTATATGGAATTGCGTGTTGAAAACAGTTTGATTACCTGACAAGAAACTTATAAAACGTAGAGCTGAAATAGATCACTTTCTCTCGAAAACAACGATAACAAAGAAAGAGATGCAAAGGTTTAATGAAAAGCTGAGTCATCTAACCTTGATCCTACCTCAACTGAAATGCTACCTCGTGGAAGGTTTTAGCTTCGTAGCGGCCTGGAAATCTCCAGGAAGAAGAACGATCCCAGAGGACGTGAGAGAAGACGTGGCCTATTGGAAGAGCTACCTGGAAAACTTAGACCCAACAAAAATAGTGCCCGACCACATCGTTAAGAACGTAGGATGGGTCGGAGACGCCTCAACTGATTTCGGTATTGGCGTCATAGTAGGGAAGGCCTGGTCACAGTTTAAATGGACACCAGGTTGGGATACACCTTCAGACCGTCCCAGAAGGACGATCGCCTGGGCCGAGACGGTAGCGGTTCGGCTTGGTATCTTGATGCTGAAGGAATTGCGACTAGAAACTGGCCTGGCCGGTTTCCGTTTCTCTTGCCTGACTGATAACACCACAACCGAGGGTGCAGCTAGAAACAGAAAGTCTCGCGACTTTTGGGTCAATAGGGAATGGCGAATCGTTCAGGACTTACTAGTCCAACTGGATTGCGATATAAACTTGGTAAGGGTAACCTCTGCGGACAACGAAGCCGATAAGTTATCACGAGGCCTCCGCCCTTCAAAAGGACAAAACAATCTTGTAACAGTCCCCATCCCTGCAGACCTGAAGCCTCTATTGTCACAAGTTTTCTACACGCCTCATTCAACCATCAACGGGCCATGACTTCAGCTCAACTCACCCTACAAAGATCAAGCTTAAATTCGACTCGACCGCTAAACGAAGCGGGGGAGTTAATGCTCAGCCAAGGGTGGGCAGCTTTGACGATTCGCCAGTATGCAGCAGCCGTGAACAAGTACTTCTTGTTCATGGGTGATGCAACTAGCCCCTTTCCTGCTAAATCGGACAACATATACAAATTCATCATCTGGTGCAGCGATCAATCAAACTCCACCTCAGTTATCAGCGAGACAATCAAATGTTACCTAACAGGCCTTAGGATGTGGCATTGCCTCCATGACGTGCAATTCCCTGAATTGAATCCGGACCGATTACGGATTCTGTTGAAGGCCACAAAGAATTGCGACCTGCTCCCATCCAAACGACGACGTGACGGATTAACTTTGATGGATCTCGAATACCTCATACAAAAACTACCAGGCAACAACCTTCCTAACGTCACGTTGCGGGCGATACTGCTCGTCGGCTTTTGGGGATTGGCAAGGCTTGGCGAACTTACCTTACACACCGACCACCCATCAGTTTTCATCCGGCGCCGTGATGTAGCTTTCGCAGAAGACTTCTCATCTGCGATAATACGAGTCAGATTGGCGAAGACTTCAGCTCCTGGCGAAGTACAACTCTTACACTTGAATCAGCAGCCTAACTGCTTGGATCCTATAGAAGCGCTGCGTCGCCTCTTGGCCGCGTCAACTGGCACCACTGATGACCCCTTATTTCGCGGTATCTTCTCCACCGAACCGATGAGACGCTCCTCGGTGCTGGCAGTACTTTGTCACCACCAACCACCATCACGGGTATGGTCTGGTCACAGCCTTCGCATAGGCGGCGCGTCGCTTCGAGCTAATTTAGGTTGTTCACTTCGTTCGCTAAGACGCGCTGGGCGCTGGAAATCGTCGGCCTACAAGTTGTACGTAAGGCGTTATTCACGGAAAACTTTCATTGCGACCAATAGATTAGTTCATCGGTTGCGTCGATAGGTTGCGCTACAGTAGTGTTTTTACGTTGTACTGGCCCCTTGACTTCCTATAGCAATACAGCACAACATGCGGTGGCACCTTCTAGGCTTTGAGCGGATTGAAACCACTCCCCCAGGGAGACTTCCCTCTACGAGTACGGGCTTCGAGACCCTTCGCAGGGCCTCGGCTCTTCAAGCCTTCACTCCCTGTGAGTGGGTTCGAAGGGTCTCTTGCCCGTACCGTAGTGACTTCTTCCTCTGACACACTTCGTGAGTTCTTTCTGAGTTCTCACGGTGTCGCGAGGGAGCTCTAGGTTTCTCCCAAAGCTCGCCATCCTCACTCTTGAACTTTTCAAGAGCAAGGATGGCTACCGCATCTATCTTCCTAGAGATAGTCCAGTAAGTCCAGATCCCGGCATCTAGGACTTGCTCCTCCCTCTCTCCACCTTCTTCCTTGGAAGGAGGAAAGGCATGGATTGGGTATGCCATTGGGAATGGATAATGCTCCACAGTATCTGAAGATATCCATCATCTTCAGTGAGGATTGATATGTAGATGTTGAATGAACGACTATGACTTCATATGGGGTCATATGGGGCTCATACAATACGGATGTGGCCATTGCTGGGATTTCCATTACAGAAAGGAGTCAGGTCCAATTTGGTTCTGCATCAAAAGGTGGAGATTGATTAGTAGTACTGGACACTTTTCACTGTGTTACATGCGTGGCAAGCTCACCGCTCTCGACCCCCGTGAGGCTCTTGGATTTCATTAATCTCCTTTTACTCTTGATGTGCACAGACAGCCTTGTGACACAGCAACTTCCGAGTGATGTGGTTATCGCAGCTGCGCGTGCATCTGGATGATTTGTCCTGTAGGGTATAGCGAAATTTAGAGAAAGGATTTCCTGAAAAAAACAACTGATAGCTGTGCAGGTCCGTCTAAAAAAATCATCACCATCAAACTTCCCCTTGGCTACGGTAAAGAGTAGCCAAACTTTTATCCCCACATATCAATTTATAGATCTGATGTATATGGAAAAGCGGACGACCCGGTCATCACCTACTCCCAGGCGCCGAAACTTTTATGCAATTACGGCCCAGGTAATATAAATGTGCGCAGACAGCCGGCACTCTATGACACGGCAACTAGCCATATTTCTACGAGAATGTCGCTGTGGCAGATGCACGTGTATATAGCGGTAGGGTGAAGCAAAATCAGGGGGAATGGCAGCCACAGTCTAGGTCTTGAGGGGTACAATCATCTTGAATGATTTTCAAACCATCCGGTTTGTATCCCTGACAAGTTTCAACAGGGCCGATGTGAATTGCGGTGAGCCTCGGCCTCCACTGCCTGCACACTACAGCAGTCTTTTCTCGAGAGGGAATACATACTGGGTGTGATGTAGATCATGACGGTCTTGGCCGGAGCGATACATGATGTACATATTCAACGTGACGACTGAGACCAATGTTCCACACTGAACTCGAATTAGCACTCGTCGTAAATTGAGCTCTAACCATATCATCGAGGCCTACAGAAGGATTTGAGACCGTGTTTTAGCCAAGGGGAACCAGTCTCATGCTCTGCCTTGCGCAGCATCTTTCGGTGCCGGCGAAGTGGTGCCGGAGTGGCGCTGTCGCGAAGATATCCGTCTCGAGTTTATATCCAGCCTGGGAATGGTCTTTGCTTACTATATAAGGGGAAGATCGTGACCAGTCTTCTTCAACCTCAATTTTTCTCTTTTCTCCTCTCGTGAAAACCTGTTCTGATTTATTTATACAACTTAAAAATTGAATCTTCGCGTGAATTGATAAGATCTCGTCATGGGCTTCAATAGTTCATACATTCGTTTCTGGGCTGGTTTGGCCATATCACTCTCTTTCAACTCAATTAGCCAGTCTGCGTTCATCCCCTTCATCGATGGGGCAAAGGCTGCGCAACAGGTGACCGTAAAGGATATCTCCACTCTTGATAACGCCAAAGTTGTGAAAGATATCAATGCCGCCTCGGATTCGGAAAAAGGAAAGGTTCTTTTGATGTTTGACATTGATGTGAGCGCTTTCAAGTCCTTCTGATCAATCATCAATGCAGCGATAAGAAAGAAGTCTTGATCATGAATGTTATTGTGTCCATTTGCTACAACAGGGAACCTTGAAATCTCACCTGGATAAATATAAAGAAAAAATCAATCCCTGGGTGCACGATCTCCTCGGCTCTTTGTCCCAAGACCCAAGATTTGCGGTATACTTGAACACTGGGAGGTCAGACGAATCCCTGCGCGCCAGCTACAAAGGAGATGAATTCAAGCAAATGGGGTGGTATGCTGAGCACGGTACACTCTTCAGTGCTCCTGGAGATTCAAAGGCAACAGACTTACGAGACAGAACTCAAAGGCAATGGCTTGGTAGTACAATGGAGCTCATAGAGGGTCAGTTGAGATGCCCAGAAAAACCCTGTCATGCTCAATTCTGACTCCTTCATCTGTAATGATAGACATGCTAGTCAGCAAGTCTGATGGCAAAGGTCAGATACACTTCCTTACTATTCCTTTTTTTATCAATCAACCCATGTCCGATCTACTGATGGCACAGCTTGACTTTTGATTCTTAGAATTATGGCCAGGTAAAGCGTCAAGGGACCAAGCAAAACAGGCCACTATTTCTTTCACCACGAGGCACCCGAACAAAGAATGTATGTGTTTTTGATCAGATCCTTTGATTCTCCGCAAAACTAAATCCTCGCATGAAAACTGCAGTTGACCAATTCTTCGAAGACCTCAAGGAAAAGCTGAAAGAAACATCTGTAGTTACTCAACACAAGGAGACAAAAACCTTGATTGAGGTCACACCAATAGGTATTAACAAAGGAACAGCAGTTGATCATTTGATGAGGCAAAAACAATATGATCTTGCGCTGGCAGCTGGAGATGATGAGCGGGATTTCACAATGCACGAAAGAATTCGACAGAATATGATGGAAGCGAAAAAAAAGGCTTATTCCATCATCATCACACAGGATTCTGAAAAGCCAACCGCGGCAAATTACAAACTTGGACACTTTCATGATTTCGTGCGAGATCTACTAGCAGAATTGTCACCTGGTTACAAGAACTCATATCCATTGAGAAAGTCACCGTCAATGCCGTGGACACAATCTGTTAAACTCAAAAATGAAAATGATGAAATTCATCAAGTAATTCGGTAGCTTTGTCAAACAATTGTCATATTACACAGCCCCTATCATGATCAAAGTTTTGTTTTTGTGTGCCAGAATATTTTTGTTATGTATCAGCAAAATGTCTTTAGGAGTAGCTAAAGTGTTTGTACTTCTATATCACAAGATCATTGATCCAAGTTGATCTGACATTAAATAAATGTAAACTATCCAATTGGGCGGCGGGCACCGCAATGTGAGTGATGGCTGAGTTTCTCAGATATCATCAAAAACACACAAAGTAGGAAAGAAAAACCTCACTACAAGTGATTTTGTATCAATGAATTACACCCTAAACTGCTGGTCACAGTGCTAGCATAATTCATCACTGGTATACACAGGAAGCATCAATTTCATTTCAATTTTCATGTTAATCAATCTTTTGACTTTTGTGTTCTCTCTGCACTTCAAGATGGACTACATGTTTCTATCATTGATGTTTCTGGTGAATGTGGGCTTTAATTGGATCAATTTCAACAATCTCAGAGGTGGCTTGCTTTTGCTACCCTCACCAGCATTCTGAGCTAGTCAACATTTTTTGGAATGTGTATCTGTGCAGTGATCTTGAATAACTTTTCAGATGAGGCACAATAGCACTAACCACTATCCAAAAATTTAAGCAGAAAAGCAAGTGCTTTTGGCTTTCTTATGACTTGATAGCAACACTTTGTTGCCATGACAATTAAGTGAATGACACAAAGCGTTGTTTTTTAGTTAGCATGACACGTATTAACATAAGCACATTCAATGTAATATTCTTTCTAACATCTTGACATCAGCTATTGTGTTCAATAAATCTTTACATACAACAACTGCCTTCTCTCTTTGTTGTTTCTTCTTTATTGAACTTAACAGTAATTTTCTCACAATCTCTTTTCTAGATTGTGATTTCTCTTTTTGAGCATCCATCAGTCTCATCATTAGACTGAAGTCTGATCTCAAACTTTGTCAGATAAATCCCGATACCACAATCTCTTTCAATTGTCACCATCACATTTAGATTGCAGTGAAGTTTGACAAAAAATAGCATATGGATGTCTTAGACTTTTGTATCCTTCACTTTTTCTTTTTGAAGAACCAGGGCTTAGATGGGTCATGTATAGATATTTAACTGAGACCATTTGAAACCACCATTATATTGAGTGTCTGATTATTTCTACAGCATAATGATATCACGTAGGCTCCTCTGGATATGCAACAGTATAACCAATCACTGCATTCCAATATATTTACCACTCCACTGAGTGGTCCTACAGTCAAACCCGCGCAAACACATAGTTTGGGGGGACACCTTTTGCTATGCATTTTGACGGGTTATGCAATTCTGTTGTCAAGTTGGCAGTAAAACCCATCAAGATTCATGACTTTTTCTATGCATTATCACTGGTTATGAACCTGCACAGGTATGCATTTGCGCGGGTTTGACTGTATCACATTCAAAACTCAATCTGAGATTTAAAATCAAAGATGTTAACAAAATATTTGAGATAGAGACCCTCAAAATTTTCCAGTGGATCACAGGGAATTGACAGACTGAACAAGTGAATCTTTTCTCTGAAGTTTGAGTGTGTCATCATGGTCTATTGTCCAGGGAATTCTTCCTTTGTAAGTATCCCTCCTCATCATCTAACATGTCTGGAAATCTCAAAATTGAAAGATACATTTACAACTAGAAATTTAGAATATGATCTGTAATGACTGCACATTTAGTTCAACATCATTCCCTTTGAAAAGTAAATTGCAATCCATTTCCTGACAGTTTGATTTAGAGATTTTACCAACCTTGAATTTCCCTCTTTCTCAAATAATTTCACTCCTCCCTTATCAAGCCTATGATCAAAGTGATTGCTGACTAATATAGCTCTCCTCTTTCATAAATGTACATTCTTGCACCATCAAATCAATTATCAATCCACTACGGACCATTTTCCAACCTTTTGCACCTATATTTTTGCTTTTTTCCTCAAATCTTAACCTTTCAATCTTCTTCTGCACTGCAAACGTTATTCAACTTCCCCAAGTGGGCAGGGAAAAGTGACCGGGAGTATGATTTGTCATAAAATGATCTCTCACTCCACACCTGAGCCATAACACCCACACTAGATATGTGTAGCAGGCTCAGTGAATATGTGGCCCTTTCAGATCAAAAAAAGCATTCAAAAGATTGACTACATACACTAACTCAATGTTTTGGTGTAATCTCTCAACTCAACTGCATGTAACACCCTTTCTGTTACTAAAAAATAGCTTCAACAATATTGCCTGAGCCGCTACAGAATTATATGTAGTGAATTTTTGGCACAATTTTTTCAAAGTCAAAAAAGTTACATATGGTATAACATGTAATTTATTTCTTCTGATGGGCAAGAAACTGAGCAGACCTGTATGTACATGATAGACAACTATTGAATTAGCTTGCTGCACATATGTAGTGTGGGTGAAATGGCTCAGGTGTGCAGTATTAGATTCTTTTATGACAAACTGTACTATTAATCATTTTTCTTTTCCAATTTGGGGAAGTTGAATGATGTTTACAGTCCTTTCATTCCTTTCATATCACATTTAATTCTAATGGATATAAGCTGAATTACTTTCTCTATCAATCTCAACTTTAATAGCAGATCATCAATTGAATCTTACTAATATTATTATTTTTAATATTTTTTGACTTTTTCTTTATTTCTTACTACCCTTATTACATAGTATGATAAATTTGTGAATGATGAGTGATATTTGAACAATTTATAAGAAACTATAAGACATCTGCTGACCATCAAAACAACCAATAAAATATTACTTTGAGTAAAAATATGTCTTTCACCATAAATTTGTAAAAGATTTGCTTATATAAGAGATCCCAATCACCACACGAGGTAATGTGATCTTTATACAGTGCTTCCATGAACCAGTGGTATATTCTAGTGAGTAACCCGTACATCTGGTAGATACTAAATAGTCTAAACCTGGTTTTGGACCAAAAACTGGATATCTCATGTGTCAGGAGCTCTGTGGCACAACCATATCACTTCCTCACATATGTTCAACACCCTCTTGATCAAACTTAACAAAGTCCATTTCTCCATGCAAGTCTTTGAGCAAGGAAATTCCACAACTAATTGTTGCTTTTTGGCATGAGTACTCAAAGCTTTTTGTCTTCTTAAGTTTTTTTTGCCATTTCTTGCTTTCCTCACTGATCACCCCAACCTGGCCCAACTATAAAAGTTGTTTGCCAGTATTTTCTACACACGCACATACCTGTAGATGTTGGAAATTCTGGGTGGTCAATTCTTTCTGTCCATTTGAAGGTTGTTAATATGTAATGCAGCCTGTATGGGGAGCTTTGTACAGGCCTGTTTTGGACTTCAAACCAAAACCCCAAATTTGGTTTCTGCTCACTGAAACAGTGATTCAGGTAATCAAAACTTGAGCAACTTTCTTTTGATGATAGAATTGGTTTGAATCTGCTTGTAATTTCAGGATTGTTGAGAACCACAACTAAGACCATTGAGCCACTTTTTAAAGTGGAAGATTTTCACAGTTGACTATTTTATTTTCATTTGTGACAATTCTGGGCCAGCAACGCAGGTGTTGCGTGTGGCGCTGCACCTGTGTTCTTGTTTTTCTGACTGCACCATAACATAGAATCAAATTCTAGGTTGCGGCCTGGACCGCTGCGCAACAAGCTCTGTTGAATTGATGGTTTTTTTGGGCCGCAACAACATTTGTTGTGTTGCTACCCAATAGAATTTTAATTTGATGTTTTTTGGCGCTGTTGCGCCTATTGCGTTGCGCAAC
Organism: Melampsora larici-populina 98AG31; assembly: GCF_000204055.1. NCBI lineage: Eukaryota > Fungi > Basidiomycota > Pucciniomycetes > Pucciniales > Melampsoraceae > Melampsora > Melampsora laricis-populina. The sequence continues at coordinate 310,003 of NW_006768816.1, forward strand.
GGTCAAGGCACTGCACAACATGACCTCACCTTTTGTTGTTGCAGAACTTACCGCAACACAGCGTCTAATGCTGGTTTTTGTTATGTGTTGTGGAGCACAACACCAAAAATCATGTGTGTTGCAGCGTGGTGCGTTGCTGGCACAGGGTTGTTTGTGAGTAGATGAATTACCTTGGTCCAAATATGATATTCAGAGAACACTAGTTTTTACAGACAATTTAAAATGAAGGATGGGTGTCAACAAGCTCCTACTGCCTTTCTGATTTAGTGATAAATCTGCAATAATTACCTCCAAATGGTGTACAGCAGAAATACAGTCCCACAGACCTTTACAAGCATGACGTAAGAGCTTGGAAAAAAACTTCAAGATCAAATTCATCAGAGTGATACCACCTTGATTAAGATTGGAACACATGTAGAACATACTGGCAAACAAATTTTGTAGAGGGGCCAGGCTTTGGTGATCAGTGAGGAAAGCCAGAAATTGGAAAAAACTACGTAAGGAGACATAAGTTTTTGAGTACTCATGCCAAAAAGCAATGATTAGTTGTAAGTTACTTGCTCAATGTCTCGCACAGAGCAAGGGATCTTGTTAATTTTACCTCTCAATTGAATACCCAGCAACTTCTCATGGATGACTTCTCAGATAAGTCAAAACAATCATTCTAATCCTCCACCACAGGACCCTGGAGATCCCCTATATGCCTGCCTAATTGGGTATTTAGGAATTGGCTTTTTTTGGTAAGAAGGGTTCACATGCCCTGAGTAGGAATTTCAAACAGTCAGGAAAAAAATCAGCAACGGAGCCTTATTTAACACATAAGAATATGTAAAAAAGTGGGGATTTTCTTTGGTGTTGCTGATACAACTGAGGTAGGAATCCAGGCAATATTGGATGATGTGTATAGATACCAATTCTGATGGCATCAAGTTTGAAGCTGAGGCAGGACATTTTTTTACACATTGTTACGTAAATGCTTATGGAAGAATGTCATATTATGACTGTTGGTGGCCCTTGGCATTGAGATGTCTGAAATTCTGGCAAAGGTTGGCAAGAAGATTGTTTCAATCAACTAAAAATATTTGAAGTTTCCTGAAAGTCCCCAAAACCCCTCAATACTGTTCAATTACAACTCCTTCTGTTTGATCTTGATAGATCTTGATGATACTAGGGCATATCCACTCTATCTTGTGTTATATCAACTTCTTTCATAGATTTTTCAGCTACAAGAAAGTTTTCATTGATAACTATGAATCAAACAGGCACTTTAGATAACTCAAGAAGGATTGAGATTGACTTGACCAATTATCTAGAGGACAAATATTATGGCTGTGATTGAACCAGCATATCCGAGGAGATCACAGTGAAAGGGAAGACTAAATCAAAGGATGTAGCAAAATTAAACTCCGCAAGTTCATCAAAAGACGATTCTGCAAAGCCAACAACCAGCATTCAAAGTTGAAGTGGTGGTCTATCTTTGCCTCAACAAGACTGGCAGTGTCTCGTGTAGTGGATGCAGCTTTTTTGTCAATTTAATTCTTGATTTTTTTCTTGTACTACTATTTTATTATTTTTTGGACGCTGAGAAAAGATAGCAAAGGTTTTTCCTACCTTGAAGGAGATTAAACTTCAAAATTCACCATTGAAAATCAGACAATACAGTGGTTGCTGGGTTTGAATCCAATTAAATACTGAAATTTGAACTTTTCATTTTTTTCTCAATGTCCAACATATAAAAAGATAGGTGTACCAAATTCCAGAAAAGATTGGGATGGAAATGCCAAAAAAATTGAGTGTCCTTATTGCAATGGAAGAAAATTTGGGGGGTCTCTTGAAAAAAAATGGTACTTTGTCAACAGGTAGGAACAACTCTGGCTTGCAGTGCTGCCAACCGCATTCTGGGCAGTGCAGCTCAAATCTAGCTCACTCAGGATGGGTAACTTTGAGGGTAGCAAGGTGAAAAACTCAAGAAAATTTAGTAGCTGATAGCGGAACTTTAAAAGTAGTGATTTTCTCACTGATATATGGTGTATAAAAGACTGTAGAGAGACATAAAATAACTAGCATTGTAAAGGGATGTAAAAGATCGCAAAGATAAGGAAACAATGTACAAGGGTGTAGTGATTTATTTGGATTGGGTCCTGAAGAACTAGTGACTACTTCAGATACACTTTTAGGTTCAAGAATTAGATCTAATCAGAGATCTTTCTTTGGAGAAAGGGGGAATGAGATTTCTGAAGTGCATTATTGTTGAAATGTAATATGAGATTCTTTTCTTCTCACACCACATTCAATTGATAGCCAATGGGGTAATGAGATATAGATGATGAGACAACGGCTACCGCTAGATTTTGACACTGATGCATCAAGTGCAGTAGGTGATCTTTGTATCAGACTACCATGATTGATAACATCAGATGTTAAATTTGAGAAAGGGGCAGATGAAAGTAACATTCTATTATCCTTATGAAACTGTAAATTGATTTGAGAATTGGAATGATGATGATGATGATTTGGTGTATTTAAAAAAATTGATCTACGAGAATTTGAATCAACTGGTTGAGCTCTTGGTCGATTTCAAATTGATATCAAGTTTTTTGTTTCAGTTTCAATTCTGGTATGTGAAAACAGTGAAGTGGAGTCTCCACTTCACTTGATTTCATTGATCTTGATATCTTTTTATTGTTGACTTCATCTCTAATCATCTTTGCTTCTATCACTAGAGTTGAGCAAAAAGTGAGATGGTATAAAATGTAACATAAGATAGTCAAGAACTATTTCTTTCTTTGTCTTTGATTGTATTCTTATATGACTCAACAAATTTAGAGCAATGAATAGAAATCAAGCTAATCCTGAAAAGCAAACTGTTAATGATAGTGAGAAGGAAAAACTGACAAGCCGAGCTGATTGACTCAGTGGTGTTATATTGTGAGCAACTTGGCAAGAGAGTTTGATACAGGTGACGTTGATGATGATAAAACAGTTGATATGAGTGATATTGTTGGAATTGTGTTGAGTAATTGAAGCTTTTCTAGAAAGAAGACAGATATGAGTCCAAGGTTAACAACTGGTACAAGCCGATAAGGTTGAAAGTGGTGAAATTCAAAGAAGAAATTACTTACCTTTATAGTATCATGAATTTTTTTTGTCCATGGCCGTGATCAAAAAGTTTTGACTTGTTGATTGAAACACTCAATTTGAGTGGGGATGTACAGACTGCACCAGAAGCTCTAGGCCAGCTGGGTCAGCGTAGAATTCAGGAAGATTGAGATGGCAGCAGAAAGTGCAGCACCCCAATATTTTGGGCCGCAAATGTCAGCAGGAGGCGCAACACCCTGGGTCCGAGCTTCCTGGTCAGCAGAGCGGCTACGCCTGGCGCTGCGCTCCACGCTTCTGGCTATGATGCAAACCAGAGTTGGTAGGAATCCAAGTTTTTTTTGAAGACCAGTGAAACTTGTGTAGGTAGAAGAGCAAAATATCTGGGTACCATCGAAAACCAGACAATCCAGTGGTTGCTGGGTTTGAATCCAGTTAAAAACTGAAATTTGAACTTTTTCATGTTTTCTCAATGTCAACATATCATAAAGTAGCTGTACCAAATTCCAGAAAAAAATTGGGATGTTTCATTGATCTAAAACGACAAAAAAATTGAGTGTCTTTATTGCAATGGAAGGAATTTTGGGGGGTCTCTTGAAAAAACTGGTACTTCATCAACAGGTAGGAATCCAAGATTTTTTTTAAGACTGGTGAAACTTGGGTAGGTAGGAGAGCAAAGTCTCTGGATACCACTGAAAACTGCTTGCTGGGTTTGAATCCAATTAAAAACTGAAATTTGAACTTTTTCATTTTTTCCTGATGTCCAACATATAACGAAATATTTGTACCAAATTCCAGAAAAAAATTGAGAGGCTTCATTGATCAGATGCCAAAAAACATTGAGGGTCCTTGATGCAATGGAAGGAATTTTGAGATGTCTTTTGAGACAAATGGTACTTTGTCAACAGGTAGGAATCCGAGATTTTTTGAAGGCCGGCAAAACTTGTGTAGGTAGGAGAACAAGATCTCCGGATTTCCATTGGGAGGGTATATCGGAGCTCTCCACTGTCCAGGGTCCTGTGTGAATCATGTCAGGATTTTACATTCAACTGAAATTTTATGATCTTGGAGGCAATGATTCATGTATCAAAATCACATTTGACTGAAATAGCTATAAAAAAGGACTCTCCGGCCGGAATATTCACTCAAATCGGAGTGCGAAATCTTCCAGTCAAGAGTCGTGTATTGATGTTAACACGCGGCCACATTTACTGCAGGTTACTGCGGATGCTTGGGCACTATTCTTGACTTGGAGTAGCAACGCCGCGCTTCGGCCCGTTATGATATTGACCCCATTACAGTTTTTGGGTATATCGGGCAGATATCAGGCTGAGACATGCGGTGCATGGCTTTGAGTCCATTCGCGCGATGTCATGTGTGAGGTGGTCGGTGCCAAATCGGTTTTGTCAACTCGATGGACAGTAGTGTACGGAAGATCATGTGTTGATCTGATAAACTTTTATAGAAGTTCAATCAGAACTTCGCTCAGGAAATAACAGAGAGATTGGAATGAAAAGCTCTCGAACCTATTCCGAACGGATTAGATAATATTCGTGAGGAAATGAACTCGAATGAAAAAGAGTAAAAATAGTTCAGATGAGAAAAAGGGGAACAACGGTTTCTGAACAGACACAAACTACAAATAGGTGAAAATTCTCCTCCTTCCTTTCCCAATCCGTCCTAGTCTCTTCTCATCTCTATGTTTCATTGCTGACCTCTTCTTTATCCCAATCCGTCACTACTTGGTTCAACATGTGGTTTCCTACTTAGGTTAAGTGGTGGTAATGGTGAAGGAGCTACAATAAGTTTAAGACCCCCCCTCGCCACCATTACCGGCTAATTTTGATGGTGGTAGTAAACCAAGATTGCTTCTAAAATTCGTGAATTTTGATCTATCTAATGATTTCGTCATTATGTCAGCAATCATATGTTCAGTAGGACAGTATAATATAGTAAATGTTTCATCCTTGATCTTCTCACGGATCCAGTGTAAATGAATTTCAACATGTTTTGTTCTTGCATGAAAAACCGGGTTCTTGGCTAAAGCTATTGATCCTTGATTATCTCCGTATAATGTTGTTGAACATAAATTCTCAAAACCTAAATCACTCATCAACCTTCTCACCCACACACCTTCCTGACCTGCATCCAGAAAACCACGGTATTCAGCCTCAGTAGATGATAAAGCAACAGTTGGTTGTTTTTTACTTCTCCAGGTTAATGCAGCACCATTGAGTAAGAATACATATCCTGACGTTGATCTTCGAGTCAAGGGACATCCTGCCCAGTTTGAGTCTGAGAATGCTACGGGTGTACTGGGAGATGGCGCCTTTGAGTCATTTTGAAGGAAGGGCATGTCCGAGGTTGATGTCAATTTTCCGTAAACAAGAGATAAGTGCATAGAACCACGTAAATATCGTAGGACTCTCTTGTAACACTGCCAATGGGTTAAACCGGGTTTTTCAAGAAATTGAGATAGTACGCTAACAACATGCGCTAAGTCAGGTCTTGTACATTGTGACAGATAGTTAAGAGATCCAACAGCTGCTCTATAATCATTTCCGCTAGCTATGAAGGCGTTGCGGTCATCTTCAGTTGCCACGCTTGGTGTTTCGTTTGACTGCATCGGAGTTCCAATAGGCTTACAATCTTCCATTCCATTTTCTTTTAGTAAACTTTCAATATAACGTTCTTGTGAAAATGAAATCTAGCGTTCAGCTCGATTTCTTGTTACCTTCATTCCCAACAAATAATCCACATTACCAAGATCCTTAATTTTAAATTCCTTCTTCAAACCATCCAAAATCCAATCTACATCCTTTCCCGCAAGCGCCATGTCATCAACCCAAACATAAACATAAGATCGTTGTTGATTTTCATCAACATGAATGAACAGACAAGGATCGGCAGAACTAATGTGAAAACCGTTTGAAGTGAACCAGTCGGATACTGTCATATACCAGTTTCGTGCTGACTGCTTCAAACCGTACAGAGATTGTAGCACTTGTATGCATGCATCCGGATCATCAATAAGTAGTTTGAACTTTAGGTAAATTTTTGAGTTAATTGGTAATGATTTTAACCATTCGATGAATCCTTCTGGGGCTCTGATGTAAACTTCTTCTCCTTTGGCAAGTGATGAGTTAAGAAATGCTGTAACGAAATCTGCTTGTCTAAATTCCAAGTCTTCTAATGCGGTAATGGCACCCACGGCTCGTAGAGTAGCTATTCTTCCAGTGGGAGAAAACGTTTCATGATAATCAATACCTTCCTTTTGACGAAAACCTTGAGCAACACATCTTGCTTTATACCTTCCATCTAATTTCTTGTTTAGAAGTAATCGGGTACCAATGAATTTTCGGCCTTTAGGGATTGATTTACATATTTCAAAGACATTATTTTCAATAAGTGAATTAAATTCATCATGAACAGCATCTCTCCACTTTAACCAGTCGGATCCTAATTTCGCTTTTGAGTAACTAGCTGGATCGATGATGTTGTCAAGTGGGGTGTAGGGTAAAGATGATTCGATTTCGTTACCAATTGATGAGATTAATGCTGATGCCTGAGCTATCATGGCGGATACATTTGGAGCGGGAATTCCTCGTATGTGATTTGACCTTCGAACGTTACGTTGAGGTTGATTTTGAGCATTACGTTCTTCTCGAATTGCCTCAGCCATGGCGGGATTGTGAATTCGGATTCTGATTGGATCCTGTGGAATCGGGTTATTACCTCCTTCATTTACTTCAGGACCATCTTCATTTGGTTGAACATCAGGTTGATCATTGTTGATAGGATTTTCGGGTTCATTAGGTAAATCATCATCGACTTGATTATTTTCATGATTGTTGTTAACTTGCTCATCATTTTCAATATTATCATCATATTCAACATCATCTTCTACGGCGATCTCGGACGTGTGATTTGATTTAGATCCAAGTGAAGGAAACTCGTTTTCATTAAAAACAACATCATGTGATAAGATTAATTTGCGATCACTAATACGGATCAACCGATAGTTCTTGGTACCTTCAGTAAAGCCTAGAAGTATGCATTTATCTGCTCGAGCATTGAATTTACCATTACGGTTTGCTGACGGTATATGCTTATATGCAGCACAGCCGAAGATCTTGATATGATTCACATTAGGAAGCTTCTTGTTGATGATTTCAAATGGAGTTTTAAAACAGGCTGCAGATGACGGGGTACGATTTTCAAGATAAGTTGCTGTTATAACTGCTTCTCCCCAGAATGATGTTGGAAGAGAACATTGAGCTATCATCGTTCTAGCTTTTTCAACGGTGATTCGATTTCCTCTTTCAGATATTGGATTTTGCTGAGGAGTATGCGGAGCAGTAACTTGGTGAATAATACCAGAGTCTTTACATAACCTATCCATTTCATGATTTATGTATTCACCTCCACCATCGCTGACAAAAACTTTAATCTTCTTACTGAATTGATTTTCAACAAGAGACTTGAATTCCTTGAAGATTTTAATGAAATCATTCTTATTTTTGAGTAGGTAAATCCAGCGATATGAAGAGAATCCATCAGTGAATTTAACATAGTATTGTGCACCTCCTATAGATGATGGGGTAATTTTTCCACTTAAGTCTGAATGAATGACGTCTAATGGTGAACTGGGCTTTGGAATCGTGCCTGGAAATCGGTTTCTAGTTGATTTTCCTAATGCACAGGGCTCACAGAAAGGTAAAGGCGTGATTTTCAAATTGATTCCTTCAGTGCACTCAGCTGCTTTTTTTAAGTTTTGTTCACATGGATGTCCTAAACGCTTATGCCAAATAGCTGAGGTGTGAAGGGCGTTATTTGATTGATGAATTTTAATGATTTCAATATTCAAGATAAGAAGTTTATTGATGATATTTCCATCAAGTATAACAGTATCATTCTTTTTAAGCACGAACATATTGCTATTACAGTAAACAAGTTGGACACCTTTCCTCCAGAATGGAGTAAGCGAAAACAGATTGTGTGGTAAAGAGGGAACATGGAAAGCATCATTGATATCATATTGACCATATTTAGATTTGATGGTAACAGTGCCTTTTCCAATAGCCTTAATTACTCGGCCTTCCTCTCCTATGCTAATATCAATACTGCAGTTGGTGTATGTTTTGAATGCATCCCTAGACTTGAACATTGGATCAGAAGCACCTGAATCGAGAAGATTTGATTCAGGACTAGTTGAGCATACGAAGTTCGAGATTCGAGGAAGTTGAACTGACCCAGGAATAGAATCGTCCACGCCTGCATAGCTTGCGACGGTAGGGATTTCCGGGTCTTCGGCAGGTTTCTGAGATCGATAACGGTTTCGATTAGGGGCTAGGTGTCGATACTTCTTCCAGCACTTCGTCTCTTCGTGACCGGTTTTCTTGCAATGAGTGCAGGTGACCTCACTACGAGTAGACTTTGCGTTGACATGATTCGCAGTTGCTCGGTTTGCTTCAATTCCGCTAGTTGCAGTTTGAAGTTGGTCTTGCTCCAGCCTATGTAGCATGAAATCGAGGTTTTGATCCGGGAAACCGTGAGTCATAACTCTAACAAAAGATTCGTACTCAGGGGGAAGTTTCGACAGGGCCATGATGACTTTCATTTCTTCACCCATCTTGAAACCAGACCTTCTCAATTCATTAGCACTTGATCGGACTTCTTTGACAAATGTTTCAACGTCGGTAAACACGATATTGGCGAATTTAGTGAAGAGAGTTGTTTGATTGAGCATGTTTTCACCGATATACTTTTCACGGAGTAAAGTCCAAAGCATGAAAGCATTTCGTGCTTTACCGACTTCCTCATTGCTACTGACAAGAGCTAGGTTGTCTTCATTCAGGTAATCAATGATGAGGTTGTAAGCTCTCTTACTTTTGATTCGATATGCTTCTTTCATTAGATCAGTTGGTTCGGATCCTTGAATTCGAGCGACCTTTTCTGTTCCGAGTGCTATCTCGAGGAGGCCGGATCGGTCGAGTTTACATTTGATCATTGTAACCCAAGTGAGGTAGTTCTTCGTGGTCAGAAGCATCCGAGATGATGGACTCTTCTCCGCATCGAGCTCCATCGACATTTTAGCTTCTCTTAGAGTTCCTGGTACTGATAATGTGATAAACTTTTATAGAAGTTCAATCAGAACTTCGCTCAGGAAATAACAGAGAGATTGGAATGAAAAGCTCTCGAACCTATTCCGAACGGATTAGATAATATTCGTGAGGAAATGAACTCGAATGAAAAAGAGTAAAAATAGTTCAGATGAGAAAAAGGGGAACAACGGTTTCTGAACAGACACAAACTACAAATAGGTGAAAATTCTCCTCCTTCCTTTCCCAATCCGTCCTAGTCTCTTCTCATCTCTATGTTTCATTGCTGACCTCTTCTTTATCCCAATCCGTCACTACTTGGTTCAACATGTGGTTTCCTACTTAGGTTAAGTGGTGGTAATGGTGAAGGAGCTACAATAAGTTTAAGATGAGCATGATTGAATATTTTCAAGACAAGTATGAATTTTCTTCAATATCTGATGCTTGTTATAAGATGACATTCAACAAAAAGAAAACTTATCTGACCTCGCAGAAAGCAATTTTTCTGAAGTTACAACACAACTTCAGCTTCTGATCCTTATCATACAGATCACCCAAGATGAGATTCAAATCTGAACTGCGTGATATTCGGGAATTTTTCTAACCTTTATAGGGGACCGATCAATCATTTAAAAGAGTGCAATTATCCCGCTATGTAGTCTCACTTCTCCCCATTATCTAGTGACATCCAGTTTATAAGGGTGATAACTAAGGTTCTTTATAATTCGTATTCAACTCCAACATGGTATTGCATAGCTCCTTCCTTTGTTTCTGGGTGGCTTTCTTCATGTCACTCTCCTTGAGTTCATACCTTGTTATGGCACTTTCCACGTTCGATTGCGCAAGTTTCGTTGAAACCGCCAAAGAATATAGAGGAGACAGTGGAAGCGTTCTTCTTATGTTTGATGTTGATGTAAGTAGCCATAATTATGTCTATTTATCTTTAGACACCAGCACAGTCATCCTTGTCGCAACTGATATGTTTCACGTTTGTTCATTCAGGGAACGCTGAAATCACACATGGATGGAAATCGAAACAGAGTAGGAAGATGGGTAGACAAATTGCTTCAAGCCTTATGCGACGAGCCGGGTTACCATGTGTATCTGAACACTGGGAAGTCCAGGGACTCTTTGATAAGAAACTATCGTGCAATTACAAATTTGGGGTGGTATGGTGAACATGGTGCGCTCTACAAAGCACCTACAGCCGCATACCACGACTCTGAGTTTATTGCATACGACAAGAATTGGGTCGAGACGACCAAGGAGCAACTTAAAAGTCAGTGATTTCAAAACAACAGATGTAGTCTTGGAAACTGACCACGCAGAGCTTATGATCACAGCTATTCGAAATGAAATGGGTTATAGGCATCCAAGTCAGATACCATTTTTGTCATCTTTCGTCATCCAGCCTGCCTTTTTGGGATGCTAAATCTCACTGATCCGCTTGATTCGACCTTCAGATTGGCCAGGTAGAGGGAAAATGGACCCAGAGAAACTTGCCACGATCACCTTCACAACAAAGTCACAAAATCACGATTGTAAGCTGCCTTTTTGCCTTCCCTCGGGACATCGCAGAATTTGACGACTTTGTTTTCCGCAGTCAACGATTTCTGGACACGCATCTCAAGTGAATTATCGGACAACGACGCCAGAGTGACTTATCACTATGCGAGCGGCACTTTGATGGAGATAACGCCCCCCGATGTTCACAAAGGAACCGCGGTGGAGCATCTGAGGGATCAAATTGAACATCCGTATCATCTTGCACTTGCGGTGGGAGATGATGAGCGAGATTCGGACATGTTTCGAGCAATCAAAACGTCCGGGATTACCTCAGATCCATACACGGTCATGATCACCGAACAAGCGGGACCAGACACAGAGGCTCAGTATAGGTTGGGGCATTACTACGAGCTTTTGAAGATGCTACAACAATTGGTACCTGACTTTACCGACCCATTCCCTGTGTAAATCATCGGAATGTGCAAAACCTATGAAAGCTGAATAGCAAATTTGTCAATGTCCTCAGTGTTATCTAAGTATTCAATCGAAATTTCCTTTACATCAGGGATTTTGTTATGTCAGGAGGTGTCGAAGAAGTGATGATCCCATGTTTTTTGAATCATTTATCCACTATGTGTTGGTTGCGTATAAGTCAGGCTTGGAAAATGAAATAATCAGACCAATTCCACGTCTTGGGAGTCTTACATGCAATTCTCCTGCATCAAGCTTTATAAGAGTCATCCTCGGCCTTCTATAGCCTGATAAGTCAAAGATAAAGAGAGCAAGTTGTTCAAACTTGGACTTTTATTTGATATGTTCTGACATCAACTTGCCATGAGGTTTGCTTGTGATCATTAGCTGCCATCACTCTTGGCAAGATAAGTGCGCGGAAAGACAAAAAAGTAATAGCTGATATTCTTAGTTATCAGACTAAGAATTTTAAAATCAATTTCATTCCAGATACAAGAAAGCGAATTCTTGAAAACGTGCCAAGGACGCTCTGCAAAAGCTCAAGAGCGATTAATGATCAAAGGGTCTACTGACAATCCATAAGTCGATGGGACTGGTGATGAGATAAATTCAGGTTTCCCCTGATACATAAAACATGACGGCTTGTAAAGGACTTATATGAGTCAAGAGTGGCGGTCATTTCTCTTCCCAATGCCCTATGAACTCAGAGTCATAGATCTTGCTTCCTTCGTAGCTAATTCCAGTGTGTTTGGTAAACTCTTTGCACAAAAAACTGATGACAGATTTTTCAAGGTCATAAATATAGTCGTAATTGGAGTCAATGTAGATTTGAGACTTCTTGAGTACGGCGTTTATAGAGGTTTATAGATCTTGAGTTTGGCAAGAACCAGACTTTCTTTCGGAATGAAAGTTTAATTAGAGCACCTTGAGTGAAAATGGACAATTGAAAACGCAAGGACGTATAATATATACACTAGATCATATTCAAGAGCTCCAGGCATCAAGTTTACAGGTAAGTAGTATGGGGGATTACCTAGCTATGCTATTACTATGCTTGAGGTCGTCACAGCAACCCTAACTTAACCAAGTCTGAATTGTTCTTTGCGGGACGTTATCAACCTCAAGTCAGAGATCTGCAAATAAATCCGAGCAAAGTGATCTGTGGGCCGCTCAAGTAAAGAGAGAAAAGCAATTGAGGAAATATTATAATAAGACATGTGATATGTCAAAAGACTATTGACACGATTTTCTGGAGTGAACAGGATTGCAAGTATGAGTCCCAAGTTGTGGAGCTCTTAAGGAAACACAGGATTCCAACAAGCACATCATGACTGATGGATATGAATTTGTATAATCTGGTATTTTGTGGGTTTTCAATTTTATTTTTGGGTGTCTCAATAGACTCAAATTTCGAATTGTCAATGGGCTTGCTTTGTAACACTATGTATAATTAAAAAGCACTATGCAAAAATTAAACAAAAAAGGGATACTTCCTTACAACAAGCTGGTACAAATTGAAAGAATGTTTAAAGGATACTTCACGAGTACCTTACCACGCAAGCAGGCTATTGGAGTTTAAGGTACCAAGCCCAAATCCACCTTTCAATAATTCTGGAATCACTCTGTGGTTCAAAACTGTTTCCTTAATTATTCGCTCACAATCTGATGGCATCACCCGACCATACCTTTAGAAGAAAATGTTGGGAAGATGAGCCAATGATAATCACAGTCAACCATCTGAAGATAGAAATTCTGTGCTCACCAAACTGAAGCTCCATTGGGAAAGTTGATAATCATATTTCCGGCAAATTTATGACCACCCGAATGTGAAATATTGAAAATGCCAACTAAGGGTTCTTCAGAAGGGTGCACAGCTCCATCACATCTTGTATCAACTTGCCACGTTGTTTCTAGGCTCTCAAAGACATCAACCAGTGCATCTTTCAAGATAGGTGCGGCGATTGCGCAACGTTTGTCCCGGGTCTTGTGAGAGCAAAGTAAGATGATAAGCTGATGTGGCAATCGCGGGAAGAGATCAATAGGCAACGGCAACTTCGGCAGATGGGAAGGAGTAACCTAGAATTCAAGCGAAGGAAGACAATGATAAACAGTTTGTATGTCGTGAGTTTTCACGACTCCTCGACGTACGTCCGGCATCAAAACCCAGTTGGGGAGGATAATCAAGCTATGCGTGTCATCATCGTCGGACGAACTGAAGTGCGAGGAGCTGAAAATGGCAACTGTCAATTGACCTTCACGGCCACTAATCCCTGGAGCAGCATGTGCCGTACAGGGGCGTGGCAATGGAAGAACACCTGCAATGCTGGGTTTACGCTGAGGATCGATCGGTGTTGATGGTTTTGGATAGGCTTGTCGAAGTGCACCAGGTAGGCTATGAACGTCAGCGCAGACATCATGCGGCCAATCTGTTTTACCGCTACCTGAGGTTGACAAAATCAGCCGATGGCCGAATGTGACATGACCAGAGGCATGACCAGAATATTCAGTGTCTCCTCTTCCGATGAGTAGTTCACAGGGGGGATGTTTCAAGTAGAGAAAGAAGCGCAACTGCAGAGAATCAAATAATCGTAATCCTTGATTGCACCTAGCAAAGGAGTAGTTGTATCGATGGCAAATGAGGAAGGATAACCTTCCATATTCATAGGTCCCGAGCAGGCCTCAGCACATGTTGCGCAATCAGAATCGGATACGGTCGAGATTGGAACCCCGACTTCTTTGAGTGAAGTGATGATCTCTGATGAAGGAAAATGACGAGATACTCTTGATTCTTTTGATGAAGGCGATTCGGTGCTGGTAGTAGATGAAGACGAGCTCGAAGGGTTCGCACGTGTCCCAAATACGACATTGAGGAAGGATGACATCTAGAACACCCCAGATAATAGATTTGATGTGAGGCCGAATGCAAATAAAATGAATTGATGGGATGGAAGGATGAATTGTGAAGCCCAGTCTGAGCAATCGTTCACCCCAACGCTCTGGATCTTCAGCATTTATCGACTCCCCTGACGTCACTATGTATCATGTATGTAGCTGGCTCCTAGTGGCACGTGACCGCCTTGAGGGGTGCGCTTTGATGCGCAGCTAGATACCTTCATGAAAGCTTATTTCATCGTCACAGTCATGATCTTCATCAGTGCATTTCGGTTCGATGATAGTGACACGGTTTAGAAAGCTTCCTGAATGACCTAATCTCAGCCGCCCACGCATTTATCGGGCGCCATCAAGGTAACTTTCTTATACTTCTTATCTGGGTTGCTTGGGGCCAATTTGATGATTTGACGAGTTGCTTGAGATGAACGAAGCTATAAAGTAGAACATACGACAGTATCATAAACCGGTTTAATCATAAACAACTTTTTCAGAGATTTGTGTCAAATTCTGGACTTCACTCAGTGTCATTCGTATATAGACAGAGAAAATAAATGTGGCTATGGGGATTGCTACATATGTGATGGGTCTGAAATACTTGTCAATGTGTGAAGCCCCAGAATTGGCGGAAAAAATGAACCCTTTTTTAAGGCATTTGGATTGAATTGAAAATGTTATTAACAATTGTGTCTCTGCAAATCATGATGCAGAATAGTACGGACAGGGAGTATAAATGCAGCGATGAGAATAACTACATATATGGTGAGTGTGATGTATTAGTGTAGTCATATAGCGCTAACACGTGCAGAAAAAATGAGCCATTTTTCAAGGCTTTTGGATCACAATTGAAAAAGGTATTGACAAATGTGTCCTTGCAAGTCATAACAGGGAAATAATGCTGAATGTTGAAGATAAATTTGGCCATGAGAATTACTACATATGTGGTGAGTGTGACATGATAGTAAATTCATGAAGCCCTAGCTTGAGCGGAAAAAATGACCCACTTTTCACGCATCTTTCCCAGAAACTGAGAAAGTTATGGAAAATCTTGTTATTTTGACCCAGAAGTGTGGCATGAAGTGTCATGTGCAAGCACCACACAACTCCTTGTTTTGAGTACAAATGATGAGATTTCCCATAACTTTCTCAGTTTATGGTCAAGATGCTTGGAAAGTGGATCATTTTTTCCACCCATAATAGCACTTTATGAATTTACTATCATATCACACTCACCACATATGTAGTAATTTCCATACCCACATTTATCTTCACTATTTAGCATTACTTTGCCATTATGATTTGCAAGGACACAATTGTTAATAACATTTTCAGTTGTAATCCAAATGCCTTAAAAAAGGGTTCATTTTTTCCGCCAATGCTGGGGCTTCATGAATTGACAAGTCACAGGGGCCAAACCAAGAGCTCACATAGAGGTGAGCATGAAAAGCCTTCCATATTTGTTAAAAAAACAATCATTTCAGCCTACCCTTTTATGTCACAATTTTTTGTTGTGTTCAGGTGATCAGCATGCAAAACTTCCATCTTGCTCAAGTTTGCTCAAGCATGCTCATCTTCAGCATGATTGAGCATTTCAAATGAGGATTCCTTGAGCATAGATGAGTACTCAGGAATCAGCTGGCACACCTCCACACACTCAGAATTAAGCCCATTATAATCAAGCCCTTGAAATTGTCTGTGCAGACTGAGCGTTCAGTCAGGGCCTGAGATGATCTGAGAGGATCAGTTAGCCCTCCCTCAGGCTCCTTGGCTGGGCAATAAAGGCAAGGAAGCCTGGCTAATCTTCTCAGCTCTCAGCTCATGTTGATCATGTCTGATTACATGATCAACATGCTCATCTTCATCTTGAATGAGCATTCCTTGAGCATAGATGAGTACTCAGGAATCAGCTGGCACACCTCCACATAATCAGAATTGTGCCCATTGTAATCAAGCATTTGAAATTGTCTGTACAGACTGAGCATTCAGTCAGGGTCTGAGGTGACCTGAGCGGATCAGGTAGCCCTCCCTCAGGCTCTTTGGCTGAACCAAATCTGGCTTGCAGCGTAGCCAGAAGCGCGGAGCGCAGCACCAGGTGTAGCCGTTTTGTTGCCCGGGAAGCTCAGACCCGGGGCGTTGCGCCTCCCGCTGACATTTGGGGCCCACAATATTGGGGCGCTGCGCTTTCAGCTGTCATCTCATCCTCCCTTGATTCTTTGCTGACCTACAGATTCTGGCGCAATTGGCACATACCTACTATAATCTAGCCTTTTGATCAACAAGTCACGACTTTTCAATCACAACCATGGACAAAACATTGGCAAGATAACATAAAGGTAAGTAATCTCCTCTTCAAATCCTAGCTCTCAGTCTTATTGACTTGTATCAGTTTGTGATCTTAGACTTATATATGTCTTCTTGTTAAAAAACCTTTGATTACTCAACAAACTCTCAACGCTCTCACTCATATTAATAGTTTTCTAATCACCAACATCATCTGTATCTACCTCTCTCGCCGAGTTGCTTTCAATATAACACCACCGAGTCAATCAGCTTGGCTTGTTTGTTTTTTCTTCTCACCATCATCAACGTTCACAATTCAGGATTTGCTTGATTTCGTTTCATTGCTCTAACTTTGTTAAATCACATAGTAATACTATCAAAGACAAAGAAATAATTAACTGTTGACTATCTTATGCTAGATTGTATACCATCTCACCTCTCACTTAACTCTATGGATAGAAGCAAAGATGATTAGAGATGACGCTGAGAATAAAAATGTATCAAGACGAATGGAATTAAGTGAAGTATCTTCCAACTCGAGAATTGGAATAAAGCTCAAATCATTTTATCAAAGACCAAGAGCTCAATCAGTCAATTTAAATTCTCAGAGATCAATTTGTTTAAATCCACATAACTGCCATCATTATTGGTCTGAATCTCAAAATGCTTTACAATCTCATAAGGATAATAGTTACCTTCACCTGCCCCTTTCTCAAATCTAACATCTGATGTTGTGGATCATGGTAGTCTATTATAAAGATCACCTACTTATGATTGGCTTATCACCATCAACACGTAGTGGTAGCTGTTGTCCTGTCATTTATATCTTGTTACCTTGGCAGCTATTGATCAACCAACGTTGTAGTATTTAAAGCTCAACAAGAGCTTTAAAACACCTAAGAAGGGATAATCTACTACGTGTAATATAGTAGAAGTTGCCTAAAGACTTCCTTCTTCAAAGAAACCAGCACAAGGGCACTTGCTGACCACTTTGTGATAACAGAGAAAAAGATAAAAGGCACCAGAGAAATAAAGCAATACTGTTTTGTAGTATTATTCCCAATTTTAAGCACAAAAAGTTCACACACTATGTTATTACTAGCAATACTGTTGTTAAGTATTATTCCCAATTTGACTTATAGTCTTTAACACACGTAAATAAATTTCTCCTTGCTTTGAAGCGGCGGATTTAAGTGATCTTAGTACAAATATAGTAAATAAATGATGATTTATAACACTACAACAAAGGTATAAGATGCAGAAAAGGGAAAAACAATCCCAAAATCATCAAAGAGTACTTATATCCATATGTAACAACCTCTACAACAGTCAACAGCCTCAAAAACCAGTCAAATCCGCCTAAAGAACCCTAAAAGCCATGTAATGACGCAATGTAATGATCTTGTTACTAATGTATGATGTAATTTTCACAGCCAAAAGTGATCAATGACGCAATGATTTAATGTGCAGCACTTCTTAAGATGAATACAGGTGTTTTTTTCCTTGTAAACTAGCTGCAAACCAATTTTTGAGATTACGAATTTTTTCAGATGTGGTCCACTTTTGATCTACTATAGTGCATCTTGTAGCCCTCGTGATACTGATCATTTATGACACCCATATGACCTATCTCTGATGAGTGATGAGTAAGATATTGAGTTGTGAAGTTAAGGTTTTTGGTGTTACATGTTGACTTGTGACTGTAAATTTGAGGTTCACACCAATTTCTTATTTGCCTTATAACGTTTTACATAAACCTCCGTTACCAATGATTTAAAGTTTGTACATTATGTAATCCACTCTTCTGCGTTGAATGAGCTATCTACCAACTTAATCTGACGTCATTTGACATATGTAATTAGCTGAAAACCTTCATTTTCGACGAAATTCACCCATTTTCTTCACTTTTCACAGCTGTTACTCTCTTTTTCTTGCTCATGTAATATGACATCATCTTCTATAACCTTAAAAATCCCGGAAAATCCTCTTGGCAACCTTAATTTCCACTACTGCCACCATTACATATGTAAACTACACGCATAACCCTTGTTTACCAACTTCGAAAAAGTACCTTTCTGCTAATAACTTCTGTTTTCCCTTATCAACCTTGAAGATTAAAATTGTTACTGTATAATAAAGTGTTGTTCTGTCATATTCTGACCTTATAAAACCCATAACTTAATTATAAATAACCTAAAAACCATTTTCCAACTTTTACACCTATATTTTTGAATTTTTCCTATCTTGTCTTTTTCTGTCTTTTTGTAATAACTTTGTAAGTAAACTATATTTATCTTAAGAATATTTTTGAAATGAGATGACATAATATTGAGCTAATAAGTATACATAAGCCTCTAAGAGCTTCAATTGATCTGAGAACCTGAATTTCGAATTTCCTGCTATACTGAAGGTTTCTAATAACTTGGTAAAGTAATGATGATTAATTTTCTTGCTTGATATCATAAATAGATCACCACAACGTGTAAGAATAAAAGAATCTCAAATTACTTTTCAACAAGAATCCGTTTTAGAAATTTCATTACCCCTTTGTTTAAGTGAAATACATCCAATCTGATGTCCAATCTTCAGATATAAGAATGAAACTGAAGTATCCATGAGTTCTTAAGAAACCAATCCAAACAATTTACTACCCTCTTATACATTGTTTCCTCCTTACACTCTTCTACATCCTTTTACAATACTAGTTGTTTTCATGTTTCTCTACAGCCTTTTATACACCATACATCAATGAAAAAATCACTTCTTTTTTGTCTGCAGCGCTGTGAAGTG
This sequence comes from Melampsora larici-populina 98AG31, assembly GCF_000204055.1. NCBI lineage: Eukaryota > Fungi > Basidiomycota > Pucciniomycetes > Pucciniales > Melampsoraceae > Melampsora > Melampsora laricis-populina. The sequence continues at coordinate 329,136 of NW_006768816.1, forward strand.
CTGCTGGACAAAAGTTCCGCTGTCAGCTGCCGAATTTCCTCATGGTTTTTATCTTGCTACCCTTAAAGTTATGTCAGGGTGGCTATACTTAAAGCAAGTGAGTATAGTTAATTGCTCACTTTTTAGGTCCCGACAAGTATCTTACTGGGTCCGTAAGATAGAATGCTAACGTATATTATCCTACAGAAAGGAATACGATATAGGTAAATAGCTTAATAATATAATTACTGGAGTAATTAGGAATGGGTAACGGCTCACTGTCAAGATACAGTATAGAGGTGGTCAAGCTCTGAACCGGAAGGTTATTTTAAAGGAAAGATTCCAATAAATGCCTGTGTTACTAGACACGGGGATCCTGTCAACTATGCATTGCAGAACCAGTGGTGCGTGACCAAGATGTTGCTATCCTAAGAATAGGGTAGCTAGATAACTTTTATCACAAACTTGTATCCAAGTAAGGAATGGTTCGAGAGGGAGGGTTTATAATAGAAAAGATGAAGTTTTAAAGTAGATTGCTTACTTTAGGTCTTTTGATATAAACAGTTTGAATACTCGCTTAGTCAGGTTTGTAAGTAGTGCGTAAAAGGTTTTGAATCTTCTCTTAATCTTGTCAAGATTAGTTTGTGGGAAGAAGGTGCCTAAACCTCTCTGGATCTGAAAGTCTTGGCTATTTATATTCTTCAACTTGGATAGGCTGACTCGTGGTTCCTGCTGGTAGCGTTGATACCTAGAAGGACGAGTCGTGGTTCTGTTAGCTCTGTTGTCAGTTTGACCACGTGAGTGAGTCTCAAGGAATGTTGGTGTCCGTATTTGGAAACTGATGTTTGGAATACTTACGCTTTCGGAAAGAATATGTTTCCAATACTTCTAATTTAGGTCTTGTTACCAATCTTCTAAGGCGAACTTGCTTATTCTTTAGATAAGGAGTTTGTTATTTTCTGTTAGTCAATTTGTCTTCCGTCTTTGAGACTAGACAGCAAGGTGTGGGTTTTTATCTTCATTATTCAAATATGAGATGTACAATTTATAATGGTTGTAAAAATCAAGTAAAGTTTTTCAGTCTTTGAAACTAGACTGTCAAGGTGTAATTATTATTTTTTATTTCTTTTATTTTTAATCTTTCTGTTGAAGCGTTTTTGGCTTTTGCTTTGCAAAAGCTCGGGGCTGACAAGTTACCTGTCCCGAGCGAGCTAGATTTGAGCTGCGCTGCTCAGAATGCGGTTGGCAGCGCTGCGAGCCAGAGCTGGCTGAGCAATAAAGCCTGAGGAACCCTGGATCATCTGCTCAGCTCTCAGCTGATGTAGCTCATGTCTGATTCCATGATCAACATGAGCTGAACACAGTCAGTTTTGGAAGGAAAAAAGTAGAAAACTTGGAGAAAACCTGGAGCTTTTCATGCTCACCTCTATGTGAGCTCTTGTTTTGGCCCCTGTGACTAGACTGATTCAACTGTAGTCTCAAATGCATCTTCCACAGAAACCGTTAGGAGGTCAGGGTTTGGGCTTAGGGTCAGGATATCATCAACCTTCCGTCAGGGTAAGTGACATCACCTATGTTCATGATAACCACTGTTCCTCCCAATGATTGTTCTCACCACATCAGAAACCTTCTGAAACTCGTAGGCAGCAAGGTCTCTATACCACACCCCTTCCCATCCCCTCCTGTTGCTGGATGCCAGCGGCAGCAATGTACAGTCCTCCCTATCATTGTGTTTTCCCTGATGACCTTGAAGTAGAACTCATTCAATTGTAGCTCTTTTAGAAATAATATCAAAGAGGATGGGTTACATTCCAAGTCAACCTTTTTCGCCTTTGCAAGAATATTAGAGTAAATTCAGTTGCCAACCAAACCATTACAAAATGCCAGATCAAGTCAAAAAATTGAGCATAAAATCATACACCTTGGGTTTAAGATTTCAGACCTTTATGGAAGATCTTGATGGAAAAGCCTTGTATGATGGTTCTTTAGGCTTCCCTTGTGGTGCAACTGTATTGACACAGTCTAAAATAAAAATTGTTTGGATCCATCTTACACCAAAGCCATCCAAATCATGTGTTTATTCAAAATAAAACTGAAAAACATCCACCTTTTAGTATTGTTGGTCATTGATATCATCAGAAACACTCTCAATTTAATCCTCAGTGTACTTCTCACCTTTAACTATCCTGTGCTTTGAGGCACGAAATTGAATGACACATATACATTTGCCTCAAGTTCAACTACTAAATCTTCCATAATGTGAAGGTAGTGACCCATCTGATTTGATCTGCAAATCCAAGTGAGTTCAAACACTTTCTTGTCTTTTCACCATGATGATTTGACAAGGACAATAGGATGCCTACTCAAGTGACACAGTCATAAAGCATAATGATCTTGAGTTGATCTTAGAGCATAGAAATTGAATTTTGTGTTAAACGGATCAAAAAAGGAGGTAGCATGAGATACAACAATCTACTTTCTTGAATGAAATTTGGTTCAAGAAGGTATCTGATTCAAATGAATGGATCTCATCACATATAATATATATTCTGAATTCTGCTTTTTTCAGTTTAGTGTATGACATGTTACACAATCTACTGATTGTAAGCTATAATCACCGTGCCCGTTGGTAGGGCCCCTGGCGTTGGGGGCCTTCAAGTGATTGTAGGTTATTAAGATTTTTATTCATTTTTGCAAAGAATAAGCGCAACAAAACACTCAGTAGAACTCCATTATGGGTAGCTGCTGAATGTGTTGAACTATCTTGACACTTCTCAAACAATACTGAACTGTCTCAACACCTCAGGAAATTACTGAACAATCTCAATACCAAGATCATTCTCCCCAGCCTGACAATTGAGCTCGTAGATTTTGTCCTACTGATGATATCAATTGATATCTGACATTGACTGTAGCCTGCTCATCTGACAGTCTACAAGTGGATTTTGTGATCATATTGAAAGATTTTATATGTATTCAAACCCTTTATACTCTATTTGGAGCCTTTGAGTGTGTTTTTAAAGACATCAGTAGATAAAATCAGCCACAGTGTGCTCATCTGACAGCACTCGCACTGACAAGAGGGTAACATACAATTTATGATTGAATTGAGAAGTGAGATTGAGTAAAAGGCAACCGGGAGATCAATCAATGGGGTGTTTGGGGAGCAGTAATAGTGGTCAAGAGGAAACATCCAGTCGGTTTCTCAGTAGAACTTGATAAAACATGATAAGGTCATGATGCACTCATGACACTCTGACCGTTTGCTCTTACCCTGTGACAAGATGTTTGCAGGTAAGCAAATGAGACAGATAGTCAAGTAGAGATGTATACATACGCTATCATTGTCCCTCTCACTATGCTCACGATGTCGGTGACTACACTCTCTATCACGGTCTTGAGATTTGTCGTCCAATCTGCCAAAACACTCTTTTTCTCAACAAAGAAAGGGGGTCATGTGGATGTTGAGGTACATAAGTAACTGAGGAATCCCGACCACTGATGAAGCTAAATAGTGACACAGTCTTTAGGAAGCTCAAGATGCTAAGGTTCAGAATTGTTGGTGCCTACACCGTTGTGAGCAGTTTGAAACAAAGTCAAAACAAAGACAAAACAAATTGGCAAATCAGAAGGCCCCCGCCGCTGGGGGCCCTACCAGCGGGCACGGTGAATAAGACATCATCTTGGAATGATACCTAACTTCTCTGATAAAGCTCCCAACACCAAAGCAGGATAGATAGGGCTGGACACAAAAAAGATTCAAACACAAACACAAACACAATAAAACCAGCCTGTTGTATCACAAATTCCTTCTTCACCAATCATTATGTTACACTGGTTTCCTGAATCCTTCAAAACCCATTGAAATGCCTCATCATCAAAGCTTCTGTAGGTTTGTGTATCTATTAAATCATGAAGATATCAACATCTTCAAAAAATCCAACTATATGTTAGTTGAATTCACTGCAGGCTGGGCCAGAACTAACATACCTTTAATTTATCCATATGCATCAAATCTCCATGTATCATACATCCATAGTGAGCCATGACCCCCTGCATAGAAGCAAATTCTTTAATATCAATTTGGATGTAATACATGTCAGTATCAGAACACAGACCATGACCAATGCCATTAGACTGTAAGAACATTACCTTTCTGTCTCCAATTCTGATTTCACCACAAGAGCTCTATCTATAATGGGAACCATCACCAGGCAAGAAGCCACAGACCAGTTGATTTGTAATTACAACAAACAATCTGATTTTCATCTGTTGCACCCTTGACCGTCAAAAATCAAAAAAAGAACTTTGAAAGGTGGTCTTCTAGGATATTTTTGAATAGCCTTGACCAAGAGGACCCCAAAAATATCTTGATTTTTGAATTGAGTGATATTTGTAACTTTGGCATTTTTTTTGAAAAACTATCTGATCAAGTGGCTCTTGATGGTTCCCACTATATCTCACAATCTTCTTATCAGCTAAAAGGAGTGTAGGATGCTTTGAACCATAGGCACAGATTAGTCGACAAAGATTCAGTGCTAGCAAGAAATGGATATAGAAAAGATACCTAAAAAGACCTAAACAAAGTAGGAAGAATACATACCAAATTCATGAACCCTTCACTCACCAGTTGAAAGTGTCACATCAACTTTTTCAAAGTTTTTGGAAAAAGTCTTAAAGAGTTCCACAAGATAAATCATATCAAGGCAACTAGCTTGTTCTCTGATAGAGTGCATAGATACTTACCCATCCAAACAAATTCAACGCCAGCTAAATATAAACCAATCTTTTGTTCTGACTATCCGCCTTCATGAGGTCAAAATAACTTACACTGTGGACAACCAATATCTACGGTACGTAAACCAATCTTAGATACCAGTGGACCTGGGATGAAACGTCGACATTGGATCCGTGTCGGAAGACAGCTTCATGATCCAAAATTCGATCACCAATCGTAGAACCTGTTGACAATGAGATAATAAGATATTGAATAACCTTTTAGATCATTAAAAAGGAGTTGAAATCGACTTGCCACACGCCATGTCGTTTCTAACTTCGTACTCTTGTAATGGAACCTGAAACAAACTCCCGTTTCACTCAGATTCTCAATCTTCAGTCTCAAATGATTATTGTATGCGCTTACTTCGGCAAGTGTAGCAATTTGACGTAAGACAAGTGGTCACTACTGCGCTAAAGATCGAAAAAGATGGTTTTAATGAAGGCTTCAACTTTCTTAGAATAACAAATGTGAAAAAGATGGCTTGCACGCTGACCTGGCATATTTCTGTTTAGCATTTTGTTTTAATGGCGGGACCTTTATTAATAGACGGGCGGTGATTCTCTTCATGTTTCTCAGGAAAATATGGATGAATAGTATGTCTAGAGGATCAAAGAGATAAATTAGCAAATAAAATCAACCAAACCACCCGGAATTGCACCAGTGAAGTTCAAAAGGAAGAATCTATCAAAATCGGGACGAACCCCTGTCCTTTCAGTCAATGCCGGAGAAGGGGTTTCAGCAAATGCACTAGAGATGCGAGTCAAGATTGCTTCCAATAAATCCGACTCGGCACCATGATTGGAGACTGATCCGATTTCTTCATTGGCCATACGATGCAGAGTCATCAGTGATTTTTCTAAAATAAGATCCAAAGCAGAGTTTATGGGGTTTATTCATAAAACCACTGCTTACGTCTCTACACCTACTTGAATATCCTAATTTAGTCCTTCTGGATGCGGGTCGGATTGTAAAACAAGGCCTGAAGACAGAGAAGATCTGACAGTTTAAAATCCCACTCCAAACAAGGTATGATAAGAAAACTTGCATTACTCCGAGGAATATCTACTGACGAATCAGTGTGACATCCTACTACATAGCTAACCCATTTCCAACCTACGCTCCATCTATGGCAAAAGCAACTGAAATATCCGAAAGAGTGGACAAATCGAGTACACAGAATTAGGATCAAATGACCTATTTCAATCAAGCCGATAACGTTTGCTTTCTTCAAATTCCGGTACTCAAATGATAGAGCTTTGATTCCTGGACCATCGAAAGAATCAAACACGATCAGTACAAACTACCCAATTGAGATGAACAATAGATTCGATCACCATGTTACATAATATTTTCCACCTTTTCTCAATCGTGAAGTCCAATCGTCCTTTTCTTTTGACCATTCAAATCCAGCTGATTCTATTCACTTTATAGCGTTTGATACCGCATGAAAAGGGGTAGGAGAATGATTTATGAAATTCAAAAAGCTCTCAATGATAAGTGGTGCCGTTGGATGGATCAAACTACATAGTTGGACTAGAATGATTATTGTCAAAGCAGATGAATGAACGTTAGTTTGTTGTGGTACATGCATATTAGATTGGCTTACCATCATTGAATAGCGGTGACTTCAAAAAGTGTTTGAGGGTGGAATCCAAAATCCAATGTAGCTGGAATGATACCCCTTATTTATAAACCCATACAGACCTCGCCAAAATCAAAGATCAGAAACCCATGAATGATCAAAGTCACGCACTTAACAATCCAGCCGGCGACCGCGCTGATCCCAAGTTTTCTTCATGATTTGTAGGGGGGTCAAGGGGGAGTTATTCAAAAGATGTTAAACTATGTAACATCTCTGGTGACATCGCTCCTCATCGCGCATTTCAAGAAGCAGGCACTCAACCCCGCCTGCATGGGGAACGATCTCCGAAAGTTGGATGACACGGCTGGCGCGCATGACGGCTCACGTTAACTCTAGGTTGATGGGCTCCACTTCATCAAGATTGCTTGCTATGTTACGTATGTTTTAAACTCTTACCAAACACAAAGCTGACTCAGTATGACTGGATTTGATGAGTGGTACTTATGAAGCTCAACTCCGTAGGATGATGATAAGCTCTTCTCCAAATGATCAACTTGGATGCATGATCAAATGCATTCTTGATCATAGCGCTGATAGGTGGACTGATTGTCCCCGAGATCTGAATCTCTGGCTTGGCCTTTATCCTCACCAAAGCCCTTTAGCAATAATTAATTATTGAGTTCAAATCAGTAGTGAATTGGGAATTACATGTGAAGACTGCACGTAAGGTAAGAAAAGTGATGGTTCAACTTGATTTGATTGATATAAAAGTTTATGAATTTAAATAATAGATATCTTGTAAAATCTTCATTTCTGTTTCAAACGATTGGCTGGATGACCGAAGAGTTGTAGATATATATGTAGTACGGACTCATTATGATGTTTCTGGTTAGTCATATTCCACTTGTGCATCATCGTGAACCCATTTCGCTAACTTAATAGGAGTTATCGTTATGCCACGGACTCTAGGATCGTTTTTATAGGCTTTTATTACAGCCTCCCAATCTGTGATCGAACGCAATAGAGTACAAGAATTTGTATTAGACGGGTGTTGACTCGTTGATGAGTTGGTCACACATACCCTCTCCCGAACCTTTACAACCGAGATTTATCCAACCGATAACTGCGGATGGTTTTCCATGGAAACGACGCGTGTCCTGGAATCTGGTGGGGTACGTCGTCAGCTCAACAATGAGCCTCTCAGCTGATGGTGTTGCGTCCCCTAGATAACCCATCACGAGGATAGGTGAAAGTGATAAAAAGCAAGCTAAGAGGAATCTCATTTTCATCTTGAAGAGGTTTGTTTGGGGAGATTATGAGGTTTACGTTGAAGTAGTTTGATGACTCAAGCAAAATTGATTGATGGTTTGGTTTTCAAAAGAGTGTCTGTTTAGAGAGTGTTATTGATTGAGAATGATGAAGTAAGCAAAAGAAGCTGAGTGGTGTGAATGGAGTATACATAGTCATCCCTCTGTCAGCAGTATTTATACCTGTTCCTGGCGTGTGGTCATTGATGATGAGACGCGTCAAGCTGTGGGCACTACCGCGGTGTTCGCACTACCCCTAAGGTGAGACTATATCCCTCAAATTGTAAGGGAGAGAGTCGGCAGTCTAATTCACTATTATAATTATCACCAATGTCGGACGCTAGCTGATATGCTTCGAGTAAATCCAAGTTGTAACACCCTCATGCCGTTTCGACAATAACAATCCATAATGCTAGGTTTTTTTGATAGGCGACTATACCATCATCCTAAAGTTGGGCTCAAGTTTCATGTGATGGTCTGACTCAGGAGATTTTCACCTCAAAAACGGTATTAGAGGAGGGAGAATCTGTTACGGCCTGGCCTGGCTCAAACTTAACTAAGTCCCTCGCCAACGGCCCGAGGCGCTCGAGCCTCGGGCCGTTGGCGAGAGACTTGAGAACGAGAGGCCATCGGGAGAACCCTGACAGTACGATGGACGAGAGAGGTACGATGGACGAGAGAGGAGGGTGGAGGACAAACCTCAAACCCCGCACCACCAACATACAGCTGTTCCAACAAAGATTGATTTTTTTGGAAATCTCGCCAATTATGGTTCTCAAACCTGTGCAAGAAATGTGCAAGACCGACGTGCAAGATCCGTGCAAGATTTCTTGCACCAATCTTGCGCATTAAATTTTTTGACAACCCCAGCTATCTTGTTCCAACTGGTACGAAAACCGTGCGAGACCGACGTGCAAGTTCCGTGCAAGTTCCGTGCAAGTTCTATTCATGTCTTGCACAGAAGTTGCTCAAAACTTGCACAAATTTTTGCATAGGTTTGAGAACCATAAATGTGCAAAACCCGGGTTTTGTCCCTCACTTGATTTTGTCTCTCCGCTAATTGGAAGAATACAGGAAATAATAAACCTGTAATCAAGTTTTGTCTTTGGTTTTAGCCGCTGCGGAGACAACTTTCTCCAAAAAAAAGTTGTCAACCTTTCTTGGAACGGCTGTATTTACCTCGGATTTTGTAATCCGAGGTATCCTCGGATGCAAAACCTCGGACAGAAGCTTCCCGAGGTTTTGATCCGAGGTAATTCTCAGGGCAAAAAAATACCTCGGGCAAAAACCTCGGACAAGGTTTGTCCAAGGATTTGCCTCCGATGATGCCTCGGATTTCTCAACCCGAGGCATCTATGCTGGCAGTGCCGTGAGCATAAGCAAAGTTGTGATTCCCAATTCCCGCCCGCCGCCCGGACAGATTATCATTTGTAAATATACTGCGCAGTCACCGCAGCATGCCTCTTCCGGTCACAAGCATCCATTTACCAATTCCCAAAAAGATCGTGAGATAATCAGTCATTGGTAATGCCCTTACTCCATGTACGGAAGCGGCAAAATCTAATTATGGCTTTCGTAGGTATCAATCAATCATATGATAAAGATTCCAAAAGTAACCTTGATAGATAATGGATATTGATCGATCGTAGATATCAATCGTCTATCTAACAGGCCAAAGCATTGTCATTTGACCTGCGCTATACGGTCATGGTGTACATACGCCCCAGACCCAGAAATCTGCACCAGAATGGGAGGATCAAAACCTCGCACAAACACTGATGACAAACCAAAGAAAGAGAAGGATAAAATGATGATCAGCGCACTGTGACCGCTGATCAATAAAAGCTAAACACTCGGGATTACCGTTGTGAGTATTAGATTGCATTTAAGAGAAGGACTCATTGGTTTGATCAATCATTCGTATCAATACTATCAACACCATCTTTCTTAGAGACAACTTACCATGACACATTCAAACATCTGTAATAAAGCACGTAAAAGCATCAGTTTCACACCACTTAACCCACATCAACTGCTTCCTTACCCCCCCCATTGGGGGCATAAGCACAGGTGTTCGCTGTACCTCAATGCTATGCCGGAGATACGGACCGCACACCACAATATATTGGGAACCAAAGGCCCAACACCTCAAACACCTAATTGGAACAAGGGTGAGTATCATTTCCGCGGAGTTCATTAAGCGCTACAGCAATCACAGCTGAACCAATTGAAAATATAATTAGTGCAACTTTGACCAAAAGTATTATCGGTACTATAACAAGGCCAGCTATAATCACGACCTGCTTGCCCACAACAGACGACATCAAGATTTTGAACTTCCAAACCACCTTATTAACAACTATCAATTACCAACTTATCTACCTACAATGGTGGTGGATCCACAACTTACGCTTGACGCCTTTCTACCTAATCCTCATCCAACGCAACCAACACCACTCATAAGTAAAGAAGTGTGCCAAGGTGTGAATGCGGTGTTTGCTACTGCTCATAATACCCGGATGAACCGAGGTTGCCCACACAAGGCCTGCTTTGACGTATGTGATTTACATTTACATCAAATCCCATACGCTGAAGTGCTGACACTTTTCTTTATCTCCAAATCCAGTGTTGCAACAAACTTGGTACTCTAGCATGTTTGCCGCATGAGGCTCAGGCCAGGAAGAAGACAAGGGAAGCTGTCACCGATGGAATTGAAGGACAACAATCCGAACAACCTACACCTTTGATCACTGCCGCTATTCCAACGCCACATTCCAGGGTTTCATCAAACACTGCAGTGAATGATGAAAACCAATCGACTCATCCAACAACCAAACCATCAGAGGACTTGGCACCTAGCACCCAAGCAGGACGTACCTTCACCCGCCGTCTCAGCCCAACTGAATTAAGTAAGTTTCGAAGCGTGTCGATCAACAAACAAGCCGAAGAGAGAATCCAAAACGATGCACTTGCGTTAGCTAAGAAGCTAGTTACTATGGTGGTATGGCCCGGCAACGAGGTAAATTATCTTACATATACATTGACCAAACAACATTCTCTGATCACATACCATTTGTATATTATAGCAAGACCCGTTTGGTTCCGAAACGTGGCATGTACAGGCTAACAAATGGCCTTTATTTTCGCTGGACGAGTCAGAAGAGTTGTTATCTCTTGTGGAGTCACGACTTGGGGCAAATTGGAAGGGAGGTCTTAGGGTTTGGAATCATGAAGAACACGGCTGGGTATGTTGTTTTTGGGTTAATTCACTTATAATCATGATATACCTGACAATCAAATGATTTAGGTCCACATCAAAATGTCTACGCAAGAATTGTATCCAAAAGATTGTAAGAAGATTCTAGTTCTACTTCCCAACGTCAAACCTTCGAACTGTGAAGGTATCGATCATCATCTGGCCTCCGTTGCACCCATATCGGAGAAGGCTGCTATGGACATACGTCCTATGATCACACCCACCCAACAATCACGTACATCCCTCTCAGTCACCCCAACACCATCGCGTACACCCATCTCGATCACCCCAATCCATTCACAACTAAACACCACCTCTTCTTCATCTCCAACACATATCTCAGATTCAGAAGACGAACGTGATGTGGCTACGATGAACCTTATCAATGACGCTGTTGTCAAAGCAACCACCGGTAATGAAGGCAGCTCTTCACCAATTAAATCCCGTCGTGCTCAGTGGCCTCGAGGTGTCACCATGCACTCCATGGTTACTTTTTTTGAAAGATCTATGCGCAAACAGACTTTGATGAAAGTTGCGTGGGAAGAGCAATTTCAATCTTCTTACACATACGCCTCATCAACTGTATCAACTTATCGGGCTTTGCTGAAGGGAATTGGACTCACTCGTTTGACTGAGTATGTTGAAAAACATGGTGACCACACGGTCCAACAAGCAAAGGATTATTTTGATGATGTCGACAACAGAACTTCCAAGCGTGCTCGACAATGATTTTCTTTTCATTCATGTTATTTACGTTTCAATATCTCCATTCTAACTTTCCTAACCTTTAAGTATCCAAATCTTGACATGCCCTTTCAATAATTTTTATAAATTATGGACCAATCATATTATTTTGTATGAAGTGTGTTGTAGCACGTGGATATAGTTATTTTTCTTGTTTTATTTGGCCACGTCTTAGTTTCAATTCTTACCTTGTCTTATTGGTTGTTGGTGCGGTCTAAGTAGTTGTCTTACTTCACATTACTATTATCATTTCAGCTCTGTACTGTAGATACTTTGTACATATATTGATACGTTCTATAAATGATACATTCTTTTAGTTGATTATAAATGACTCATTTGTTAAAGTTCAATGGAGAACATTAATAAATAATTGTTCATACAAAAAATGCGCTTCAATTCAAGTTCGTAGATATAGAACAACGTCATCATAAAATGTCAACACATCCAACTGTGGTTTGTAAGCGCTTAATTCACAGCTGGACCACCAAATATAGATCAAAAAAAACAGACCACAACTAAAAAGTGAGACGGTGAAGAAATTAAATATTAAAAAATTATAATCATGATGTACAGAGTAATATACCAATAACGTTACAACATTCATTGTTATTGAATAATCAATGTTGCCATACGGAAAGAAGCTCAGTGTGTAATACAAACAACGTTTATACATAACAGAATACTCAAAAAAATACGGGAAGAATATAAAGTACAATCTAAATGAGATTTGATGATGATGTATAATGGATCATCTAACGTCATATTGATCTTGAATGACGCAAAAATTGTTTCATAAAATACCAACTACACAACATGAATCAATATTGAATGTGGTGATGCGACTGATAATTGACATCAGCTATTCCAAGTGCAACATTCTGCAAATCTCATTGCATTCGTGTTGATCCTCAAAATGAATGAAAGCTCTTTTTACTATGCTTTGCTTGTCCTCTCTTGGGTTTGAAGCGTGGATAACTCTGTAAATATATTAAACAATATATAATGAGACAAAATTAATCACTTGGCTATTTGTGATAGGAAATAACTTACCCTCTGGAAAAACACACTAAGTTTGACAAAAGTCCTTTGGCGTCACAATCTGCCTGAGCAATCAATGATCAACCCTTGGTGCTATGGAGTGTAAAATGTATGAGTGCCATTATCAAGTCTTGCCATGGGTCCTCTGGTCCGTGGCTTTCGGGGGTTAACTTGTATTCATGTACATATCGGTTGTTTGGGGAATGAGCTGTCTCACATAGAAGCCATCCACAGCTCGCACTTCCAATAGTCTGGAGTAGGCATACGTACGGAACCTGATTGGAACAGGGTTTTCAGTTTTTGCTTTCGTATCTGAGCTGAGCAAAAGATCAAAAGAAATGTTCAATACCTTGAGACCTAGACTTTGTTGATGCAAGATACGTTTCTTATGCATACACTACACGAAAGATAATATTTTCTGGGCAGAAAATTAAATTATTGATACACAAAAATATTGAGAGGCCAGGAGAAGGGCAAAAAATAAATAAAAATATGCATCTTGTTCCCGGCGGTGAGAGCTTCACTCTCCATATTTTTCCATATTTTTACAGTCCGTATTGATAAGTGTACTAACAATAAACCTTCATAATCATCCAATTACAACCTGTAACAAGCACTGAAATTTGGCTCGTTAGTGTTTAGAGAAACTTTTGATTTCTGAAAACACCTATAACTTTGTCAAATCTGCCTCAAAACACTCGATTTTAAGTACATTAGAAAGCTGAACTCTTCCTCTCGAACTTTCATAAGATCAAAAACTATGTAGCTAGTATGACAATCATTCTATGGATCTGTATGTACAAATGTATAAAAAAGATGATATCTTTTTTAGCAGACCAGCATGCTGTGTGGTCCTATTATGAACTATTTGGAGGACAATTCCAGCTTACCAATGCACCCAAAATTGAGCGTTTTGGACCGGAATTGAAAAAGTTATGAGTATTTTCAGAAATCAAAAGTTTCTCTAAACACTAATGAGCCAAATTTCAGTGCTTGTTACAGGTTGTAATTGGATGATTGTGAAGGTTTATTGTTAGTACACTTATCAATATGGACTGTAAAAATACGGAAAAATATGCAGAGTGAAGTTCTCAACGCAGGGAACAAGATGCATATTTTTATTCATTTTTTGCTCTCCTCCTGGCCTCTCAATATTTTTGTGTATCAATAATTTAATTTTCTGCCCAGAAAATGTTATCTTTCTTGTAGTGATATCTTCAACGGTGTGGACCTTTTTGGACATCCAAAGAGCTTGGAGAGCAAATTGAAATCGAGATAACATCATATTGACATACAGGTTGGACTGAGCTCGCTCAAGGGCTACTTTTCGTCCAAGAGTTAAAGAGTGTTTCCAGTTTTGATGAAACTTGGCCACCATTGCGTCAGGAATTTCTTTACTCTCGATATCGACATTTTGAACAGTCCAATTGTATGTATCTCGATTATAGACTGATTGATTGTAGGTAGTACACATATACATAACAAAGGATTGTTTCATGTTGTTGAGGCCAATTGGATCGTAAGGTGAGAATGGTAAGTGGTCTCCATCATCCAGAGGAGTGAAGCGGTAAAGAAAAGCCGCACTGCGCTTCTTCAGGTCATATCGTAGCATAGTCAAAGGGAATTCAGGCCCACTATTGGTAGAGTATGATGTGTTGTGTGGTCCAGTAACGTCGGAGGCAGAGTCACCAGAGTTTTCAGATTCAGCAGTTTTGGAAGAGTCGGTGTCGTGACGTGGTTCAACATTGACTAAACCTGAAGATATGACTTCAGGTTCACTATCGCCCAAGATGGTAACATCGTCATGAGTGATAACCCCTCTTTCCGAGGTTGATTCATAGTCTTCGCTGGAGATTTTGGGTTTGGAGGATTCATACACATCCACAGGTTCAGGAGTGTTCGGAGTTGAGGTTGCATCGGTAGAAGGCTCCAACAAGTCAGATTCAGAAGTATAGTTGCAGTTACTAGGCATCTTGGAGGTGGTTAGATCAATGGAGCTATTGGATTAGAAATATGAAAATAAGATGTTGCAGAGATAGATAGATAGTATTTCAAGGAGCAAGTGTGTAATACTATGATGTAAATGATTTATGAGGATTATAAGAAAAAGAGGTGATGGAAATGGGCGAGAAAATATGGATCAGATATGTTAATACAAGCAGGAAAATGAACAGGTAACTTAGTCGTGTGGTACAAGGTATGAAGCCTTTCCCTCGAGATTACGGAAGATGAACGGCATTTAGTTACACAAGTGATAACCAACCACACAAATTATAGAAATATTTGGAAAATCCAAGCAAATATTACTTACTACTGATTGGTGATCACAACAGTGGAATTACGTTAAATAATACCATGGTGACACTTCAAAAGTGTCACCAGAGTTATAACGAAATGCAGAACCTTTGTTTTGATTGATTGAGCACAAGATGTTGTATAAGAGTGATCGGAAAGTAAATTTGATCTTTATATTGACTTAAAAGATGGAATAATAGGAAACGTTAAGCACCAAACAAAAAAAAGATTTGAGTGAGAAGGAGAACAATTACAATAATAAACAAACATAGTATGGCTAATAAAGATAAAAAAAATAGTACGATTAATAACAATTTAGACAGTAGGTAGTCTAACTCATAATAGTACCACTACATGCTACAGTGGCTTACTCTTATACTCAACGCTACCTATGAATTCCACATTGGGACGATGTTGTAACTTCTCACAAAGTCGTAAATTATGTAACCGTATCATCTCATCTAGGAAAAAATTGTACTTGACTGGGTGCATTCCACGGCACATTGAGTCAAAACAACCAAACCATACATTAACAATCTCTGCCATTGATGCATTGAATTTCCAAGCGCCTCCAGGTCGCTTCAGCTCCGGGAAAATGTTTGGATCATTGTTCTTACGGCACGTTTTGTGGGATTCTTTGTGTGTCTTCATGTGGAACGCGTCAACTGGCAAGAGTGTATTCCGAAAAGTCTCCCGATCTTCAGCATTTGTACGAATGTGAGCATAGAGATTGCAAGCATTGTCGTAGTAAATTACTTGAGGCATCTCCTCGGGAAACGGTTCTGTGATGAATTCCTTGTAGATGCACCGCCAAGAAATTCACGTCGGAATGCCCTTTCCGATGTCACATCGGGGACGGTGTTCCGAAGCAGAGTCGGGGCCAAGGCGTCCGATAGAATTGATGTGCGATGTCTAATCAGATCCAGGTTGTTCGATGGGATCCTCAGTCCGACTGAGGAATGGTTTGCCAGATCCGATGAAACTAAGTTCCGATCCCAAACTGCATTGGTGACGAGCGACTGAACCTCAGCCTGATGAGGTCCGATAGCTACTCGTATAGCGCTCATCCGACTCAAACAAATGTGCGATAAAATCATCGCATCGCATCCCCTCTGAGCAACTGAACATCGGGCCTTTTGTCCCGATTCAATCATTCTTGCGAGTTCATGTCGGTGTTTAACTCGTGATTCAATCCCCTAAATGCCCGATTCAATCTCACTTGCGAGGCAACTTCGGTGCCATCTTCGCGACACAATCCAAACGCAGCCGATGCAATTTGCGTAGGACCTATTTGGTCTCGAATCCACCCCAAAAATTGCCGAAAAATAATCCATAATCTTGATATTGCAATTCATTTTGTGTTGTCTAGTTTTTTTTTCTGTCTTGCTTATTTCTTCGACTCAAAAAAACAGCAAGGGCTTTTCTGTACATGCACCAAGTTTTGAGCTCTTCGAACGTCGAATCTCAAGTTCGAATATGAGAGGTCTGGCCTTCGAGCCTCAAACTTTTACCTGCTGAGTCTCATTGAGGTTCAAGTCACTGGCAATTGAGCCTAACGCAGTGACATCATTGTACACGACGCATAGTGCTATATGCACAGGTTTCTTTTCGAACGTGTTACAATACTACTGTGTATGCATTGAGTCACTTATATAGATCAACTTTGTTACTTCTTCCCATCCAAGACAACGAAAATTTTCGTCTTCAACGGGGGAAGATAGAATGATGCCCAACCAATAACTAGCACAACATACATCAGTAGAATAGAATGATATATGATCTTTATCTTATATAATCAATAGTAGCTTATTCTCTGTAGGGATGCGCTCGAAGCTCGAAGCTCGAAGCTCGAAGCTTGAAGTTCAAAGCTCGAAGCTCGATGCTCGATGCTCGAAGTTCGAAGCGGAAGTTGATGTTTTAAGTTCTTCTCAAAGCGGCACAAACCGGATCTTACGCTTAAACCTGGATATGGCTGCGTGAACGATACATATTATCGGTATCATTTTCTTCTCGGTGGTAATTCTTTGTCTGTACAGCATAGACTTAAGGTGGTACATCTTCCAGAAAAATCCCTATCCAGCCTCAGATAACCACATGATACAATGGAAAGGGCAACTCCCAGCGTCACCCAGAGATACACAAGGAATAACAGGCATAGATACATACAATCAATTGGAAAGTTTTACATCATAGTGTCTCCGGAAACCCATCAATAAAGAAACCTTTTCATATCTTGACATAAAAAAGGAATAAAAGAATAGGTACGAGTGTTTCAAAATTTCGTGAAGGATAGGTGAGACGGCGTCAAAACCTCAAAGAAAGCATAGGCATGACCACTTCGAACCTTCCACTACATAGTATCGATCTGCACAAGATATGCACAAGGAAAAAAAGAACCGTTTCGAACCTTTACGCATCAACTCGGACAATCGGCATACTTTCTAAACCGATGGAGCCCAGGGAATTATAAACATGAGGTATTTGGTTAGCTTTATGGACATTTCGTTTTTACAAGCTGGTCTGAATTACTGACATTGAATATCTTCTGATGCTCTCAAAGACCATGAAATGGGCCGTATTTACGTAGCACTTGTGTTCTGAATACACGGATCAACTTGGCTTTGAGAATATTGCGGGGTACGCGGTGACTCGGTACAAAGTGGTGGATAAGTTCTCGAAGGGCACCCTTCGTCACTGATCGAGCTTGAAGTTTAACGTTCGGTGAGAGGATTTCGATCAATTCCGTCGGTATGCTAAAGATTTTCTTCCAAAATAGAGGGTCTTTGTGAGGCGTGGATGCACGGACTGCTCGGCGATTTGGATGGATATGAGATGGTGCAGGCATTCTACATGCTCGGATAGGAGCTGAGCGTCTACGTATAGGTCTTGAAGGTGAAGTAAGATTCCCTGTGATCGATATGTTTCCAGAAATGATCATGGCTAATAAGATGAAGATACGATAGTTAGATTGAGGATGAATGTGGCTATTTAGAGATATTCTTCAAAGCGATGACTAGGAGTGAATATGGATGAGTTACCTGTTAAAGATAACCAGTATATATTTGAGGTGAGTAAATAATTTGGATAATTTGTTTTGATAAGTGAGATCGACTGTCGTGAATGAATGAGTGCCAGCTCCTAAGTTGAGATCATAGCAGTTTATAACCCTTCGTTGTATCACCCATCTGTTTTTTGAAGCTCTTTGTTTTGCGAAGTTAGCAAAAGAAGACTGACCATGAGCCCTTTGTCCCATAAGATATTCGTAAGATGCTCTCTGCTTAACGCCGCATGCTAGTATCGCCATTGATAACGTACCAAGCGGGACCAAAACATGCGTAGTATGCCATTCATTCAAGCTACGTGCTGAATCCGGCCTGCTAACACCTCAGAGTAAGCCCCATTGACAACTACACCCCGCTCAGCACTCAGTCACAGAACACAGGAGTCCCGATAAGTATGGATGGAAGCTCATTACGTTTGTGTTCAGGTCAGCTTCCTTTGAATACTCAACAATCACTTCCTAGAAGCCTCGCGTCCTGGGTTTTGAATCAAACGCTTCCGACTGAGGAAGTGATCAGATTGACATTACGATCTCCATACTCGTAAAACAGATATCTATATAACCCTGACCTCTAAGACACTTCCATTTCCACTCCATACGATCTTCGTATTCGTAAAACAGACCCTGACCTTTAAGACACTTCCATTTCCAACCCATCTCTTCACGAATATCTTGGTAAAATATATTCACTTGCATCTGGTATTTCACTTTGTTCCTTTTTCTACGCACCCTCACTTCTGAAGCATAGGCCTTTCTTCTTGGTTTAGAGGAAGCTATACGGTATGCCAAGGCTTGTTCACGGAATCAGAAAGTTTGGTGACAAGTTGTTTCAGAGACTTCGTCGACTTGATTGTAAGCTCATCTACACCTCAAATAGATATGTCTCGATCACTCACGTTTGGGTTTACTCCTCTAGTTATCAAAGATTCCAGCAGAACATCAAGACCAGATTTTCCAATGGCAAGCGACTTGCCAATCTCAATGGACAATCACAACGATCATGATGGCATCCCTGAAGCAAATTCTGGAAGTAACGAAGAAATCAGAGCCCATATCGAGAGTAAGTCAAATGATTCTTCTCTATCACCACTCTCTGAAGGCATGGCCTACACTTATTCATTGAATTTATACTAACAAACAACTAAATACTCCAGATTTGATCATTACAAAGGGAGCTGGGATTCACAGGGATTCGTATAGATTCAACACGGTATTGGTCAAAGATCTACATAGGCTTGTGGGACACATGTTGAATGGTCAGTCATTCATTACTATTGATGATATTGAACGTGATGATTGCTGACTGGAAAATACCTGGCAAAGTGCCTGGAGTCCGTAAAGGTATACCAATGGGGATTAAACGCTTGTGTGTGCGTAATGTGAAGCGACACCGTACGCCAAGACTTGTTCATCGGATCCGAAAAATTGGCGACAAATTGTTCAAGAGACTTCGTCGACCTGATTGTGGGTTCATCTATACCTCAAATAGTTATGTCTCGATCACTCATGCGTTTGGGTTTACTTCTGTAGTTATCAAAGATTCAAGAAGAACATCAGGACCAGGTGTTCCAATGGCAAGCGACTTGCCAATCTCGATGGACAATCAGCCTTTCATCAACGATCATGATGGCACTCTTCAAGCAAATTCTGAAAGTGACGAAGAACACTTGTTTATGGAGCATAACTTACTTGACAATCATACGTCGACTTCTAGCAATTGTAGCACTTCGAACACAGTTCCCGCTTCACTATCCACTGGGACCCATATCGAGAGAGAGTCAAATGATTCTCCTTTATCACCACTCAGACCACGCAAGCGCTCTCGTGACAGGATGGATGACTCTGAAGGTAAGGCTCACACTTATTCATCGAATTTCTGCTAACGAAAAACTATCAATACTCCAGATTTGACCATTACCAAGCGAGCAAGGATTCACACCGATTCGTATAGATTCAAGACGGTCTTGGAGCTCAAAGATCTACATAGGCATGTGAGAGACATGCTGTATGGTTAGTCATTCACTCCTATAAATGATATCGAATATGACGATTGCTGACTGGAAAACATCAGGCAAAGTGCCTGGAATCGATGAAGATATATCAATGGGGATCAAACGTTTGTATGTGTGTAATGCGATGCAGAGAACGTTTGAACACATCGATAATATCTTTCGAGAGCTGTTGTTAGATGAGGATGTTATCATGGATGATGTACATGATGTTTCATCATAAGTATGAGGTATATATCGATTTGAGGCTTTTTCCACTTTCAATCTTATGTTCCCTGCCTGTGGGTTCGAACGGCTCTTTCGTATATATGAGTAATTATTTCAGAATTGGATATCATGGAAAATTTTATATCGAAGCTCCTGGTTGTAAAATCAAGGCTGAAGTTTGGACAATGAGCTTTCAAAAGTTCACATATTCATCATGCCACGCTGCCATAGGGCTGAACTTGATTTCCCAGTCCGATAATTCAAAGATGAAAGAATTCCAATCAGTGAAGCTCTTTGAATATAGCTAGAACAACGGTGACAAAGACGCTTCCATCTGTGTTTGCAGATGATCGTGGAATGGGGATGAACTACTGTCCATCTTCCTCTTCTTGCTGCATCGACACTAGCAAACGAAATTGGGATTTTGAGGATTTTGAGGATTTTGGGGTCTACAACCACCGCACCTCCATCAACTTGACTGACTATTGCATGTGTTGACTACTGTGGATCATAGAACATCAAGACAGGTGCTATATCTCAGATTGAATGGGTAAACTTTTGGCTAGAGATAACCAAAAGTTTACAAATCAGTCATATTGAGTATAAAAGGGATCACCATTTTTTAAGCTCAACGTCTTACGAGCTGTCATGCTCGTCAAAGTTGGTCTTTGACTGATTGTGATGTGTACACTTCACTCTTGCTTACCACCCATCACTTACATACATCTGGTCAGCCTTCTGACTACAGTGTTCGAAGCAATATTGATTTGTCGAAGTGATGAGGTTTTGTTTACAGATTGATACTTTTTCGTGGTCTCCATGACTGGCCCGATTGCCACTTCCAATGTTGCGAAAGCTTGTCATCGTCATGTATTGCATGGTTGGGACCTTTTTAATTATCTTGTTAAGAACAACGTACACTTCAAGTTCGAATCATATACGACAATTCGAAGGCTTGCCATTTGTAGTTCCATGGTCATCCTTTTGATCTTGAACCAATCACGCGTTTGTTAACTCTGACGTGTAGCTTGACGTAGACATCAAATTACCTTGTAGAACACTGAGCGTGATTACGTACTGAGTGATTTGAAAGCTTACTATTGCATATTTTGCATTACTCAGGGAGGATGCGCAAAGTCGACTTTGGAAAATCGTAGAATACATACCTGAGTTTAAGATTTACATATCAGCAAGATTCAAACCGCTTGGGTGTTAAAGCTTACTTTTGACACCTTTGCCTGACGAATAAACCAGCCGAGTCCCGGACTTTGTTCCCCTCATCAATCGCTCAATCCAAACTTCATAATCCCCTCTCCCTATCTTCCTTTCAAAATTCCACATACACATCAAACAGTCCTCACATCCTTCGCCTTTCTAAATTCCTTGTTCGAACTTCGAACTCCTAACTTTATCACCCTTTTTTCGTTTCTAAATCCCTAGTCCAATCATCTGTCTCAGTCCTTCATTTCAGATGGAACACTCAAAAGGCCTTACTCCAGACGAGGAATCCCGCCTCCCGGGTACTCTCATAGAAAAATCTGGATCCCCTCGACCGGTTCGTTCAAACAGTCTTCACATTTCTTTCCTTTCCAAATTCCTCGTTCGAACTTCGAATTTCGGAATTCATCACACTTTTTATGTTTCTAAACCCCTTGTCCGACCATTTCTCTCACTTTTCACTTAGAAACATTCGCAAGTCCGTACTCCCGATGAGGAATCTCTCATACCGGGTACTATTATAGAAATCAAATTTAAATTCCCTCGATCGATTCGTTGTGAGACCGAGCCGGACGAGGCTTTGATCGGGAAACAAAAGTACTCCAAGGTGTACGAGTTTGCCAATCCGTGTTCAAGATGCACCAACACTGGTCGTATCTGTGTGACTAGTGGCACGAAATCCGTCAAGTGCGAGTGGTGCAGGGTTTCGAAGATACCTTGTGACGTCAATGCAGTGGAAACTGTGCACTTCAAGTGGCTGCAAAACGGAAGCCTCTCCCCTGACTCGAAATTCGACACCAAGACCAAAGCATTGAGCACTGATCTCCCTGACGAAATCTCCCTGTTGGATCCAGAAGACAAAGCTAGGGTTGTTGACACTACACAAAATATAATATTTTCTGGGCAGAAAATTAAATTATTGATACACAAAAATATTGAGAGGCCAGGAGAAGGGCAAAAAATGAATAAAAATATGCATCTTGTTCCCTGCGTTGAGAACTTCACTCTGCATATTTTTCCGTATTTTTACAGTCCATATTGATAAGTGTACTAACAATAAACCTTCATAATCATCCAATTACAACCTGTAACAAGCACTGAAATTTGGCTCATTAGTGTTTAAAGAAACTTTTGATTTCTGAAAACACCTATAACTTTGTCAAATCTGCCTCAAAACACTCGATTTTAAGTGCATTAGAAAGCTGAACTCCACCTCTCGAACTATGTAGCTAGTATGACAATCATTCTATGGATCTGTATGTACAAATGTATAAAAAAGATGATATCTTTTTTAGCAAACCAGCATGCTGTGTGGTCCTATTATGAACTATTTGGAGGACAACTCCAGCTTACCAATGCACCCAAAATCGAGCGTTTTGGACCGGAATTGAAAAAGTTATGAGTATTTTGAGAAATCAAAAGTTTCTCTAAACACTAATGAGCCAAATTTCAGTGCTTGTTACAGGTTGTAATTGGATGATTGTGAAGGTTTATTGTTAGTACACTTATCAATATGGACTGTAAAAATACGCAAAAATATGCAGAGTGAAGTTCTCAACGCAGGGAACAAGATGCATATTTTTATTCATTTTTTGCTCTCCTCCTGGCCTCTCAATATTTTTGTGTATCAATAATTTAATTTTCTGCCCAGAAAATATTATCTTTCTTGTAGTGTGATTGGTCATCAAGGACACAAGGTAGGTGATGCTTGCTGCATTGCGTCTGCTTGGAGATGCGTGTTCGAACTGACAAGTGTTTCTTCATAGATGTCAATCCTCTCGATCCCAGTCCACTGCAAAATTTCAGTGTGGAGATACCTTTGGCTAGGAAATCGGGGTCAAGAATCATACAGGATGATATAAGGGCCGACCGATATCTTCAACGTGTAATGGGATGGCGACGAAGCTCTGAGGCACCACCCTTCCGCCCCTTGGGCTTCAATACGATGCCTGTTGAGGAGAGACCCAGTCGATTGAACAAGAGAACTACCCCGGATCCCGCTAGATCTGAAGAAGAAGAGGATCGACCCAAACGAAAAATCAGAGTCAAGATTCGAAAGCCCCCAGGTTTGGAGGTCGACCACTCTTCCTCCCCTACTGTTCATTTGATGCCTCGAACTTCCCATCCACAACCCTCTCAACTCTCCTCCTTGGCTCCTGCTCGATCCCTACCCCCACCTTCCATCGGACGTGCTATTTCACCAGTCGCTGCGCCCCCTCTTTCGAACCTGGCAGCTCCTTGCTCTTCACATGCTACTCCTAAACCCCCGAACCTGCCATCGAATAAGCCTCCGCACTCCCGTCAAAGCCCTGTGATTCTTGAAAGTTCTCCACCCCCGGTTTTGGAAGACACTTCGAAAGTTCCTTTATTTCGACTTTCTTCACCATTGGAAAGCGAGGAACGAACCAACGAACAAGTCCAATATCCCGATGACGAAGACAGAGCCACTGGAAAACATGGACAAGTGGTAGATGATCCTACGAGATTGAACAAGGCAGTAGGAGCTGCTGGAACTGAATTAGAGCACCAGTTTTCTCTTGCACAACATGGTGGAAACCAGCGGTCCGAAAACACTCAGAAAGATTGGGGCGATGATATTGATTCAGATGATAGCTCTGTAGACTGGGGTGTAGTCGAGCCCAACAATTTTGATGGTAACGTGGTGGCGGAGCAGATGAAGAAGGCAGCAAAAGATATGGAGAGATTCATGGCAAGCAAAATGTTGGAAATTGCTGCTTTGATCCCAGCCGGTCATAACTTTAATAATTTCATTGCTATGCGTAAAGCGATACAAGATCAGTGGAAAGGATATAAGGAAAAAGTGAATGAGGCTGTCAAGCCTTTACAAAAATTATAAATTAATGTTGTTATTTCTGTTTACTTGCTTTGATAAAAAATGGTGGCCCGTATATTTCTATCTTTGTTCCTTTCGAAGTCTCAAAATCAAGTTCCTGAATGTAAAGTGTCCCAATTTTAATGATGGACGTAAGATATAAAAATTTGATAATTTCAACGTGTCTGTACAGTCTGCCCTTCTTTGAGAATTCAAACTTTGAACGCCAACATCGATTTCCAGTTCCAGTTCCAGTTCGACTTCAACGAGCTTTGAGCTTCAAGCTTCAAGTTCAGATGTTTCGACATTCGAAAGTTCGATTTACAAGATCACTTCGATTTTTTGCTTGTCGGAAGATTGAAACTCAAGTCATTTGGAGAGGATCCAAAATAGCTTTTGAGACTCACACCTCCATCACCGCACCGGGAAAGGAATCTGAATGATACCCTGCGTTTGACCGTAGTTGTACAGCGCTAAATCCAATCTTTTCAAGGATGGGCGTTCGAAGTGACTACCATAAAGCATGAAGGCTCATTTAGAGCCCAAATTAAGTATGCCTATCTCCTCGACTCACAGTCTTCACAATTCCCTCTGATATCCATATCTGAATGACAATGATGAGAAAATCTTGAGATACTTACATAAATGTATAATTATATAATGACTTTCTCAGCATGTAAAATTGATAGCATACATGTATTACCCAATTGAGAGGATGTGTTTAGTGGACCAAGAGAAAAGCTAAGCAAATCAGTTTAGAAAACTATAGGATTAACTTGAGTAGCACTATATCTGAGTTGATCAACTTGTGAATGATGGGAGTGGGAACTTGTGACTAAGATAGGCAGAAATAGACCAAGTGAAACTCGTCTGGTACGAGTGGACCTTTTAATTATCATACAAAAATATACGTGTTCTAGAATTCTCAGCCAACATCAACATTCAGAAAGGAGTACGAGAGAAATAAAACATAAATGTGAAAATCAATCAAGTTTGTACAAGGAAGACTTATATCTTATATATCCTTTCCAGCAATTGGCTTCCCGTGTATCCTCACCCGATAAATGCACGTATATCCAGAGTGTCCATAGTTTGAGGTGATTTTGAAAAGTACTTTACTGTACACCAAAGGATGTGTTCTTGGTATTTCGAAATTCTGTAAGGGTGAGCTGGGGCTAGAGATGCTGTATACTCCTTTGAACAAAAGAGTCCCGTTCGCTGATTGATTGTGATTGTCATCGAGGCCCCAAAGTTCGAATTCTCTAGGTGCCGCGGTGATGTCATTTTGCGCTAATTGCGCTCCAATGTGTTCAATTGACAAGGAGGTGATGTCAATGGTTCGACTGAGGCCTATCCCTAGCTGTCCAACTGGTCCTTCCAAAGGCCAACAGTTTCCGGCTGAACCATCACCTTTCAGTGCAATTTCTGGTAAACTCGCCTGTAAGTTGGATCCACGTAATGCTCTCCACCAAGAGAGACACTGTCTCCAAGTTGTAGAGGGAACAAAGGAGGGTGAAGTCAAGGATTGAATCACATATCCTCCAGTTTTTAGAAAAGCAAAGTCTCTTTGGCCATCTCAATCCTTGATGCATTGCTTGAAAGCTTCGTGTGCCATGTAGCTCGTTTCCATTTCCAGATCGCCCGACGAAGAGCAATCCTCTGTAATTCTACCCAGCTGATTGTTGTCCCCGGTTCGTAATTTATTTTCCTGCGTGATGGTATGTATCTGATTTCAATGTCATCTATTTCTGTGTACACACGAACATGACCTGTTGCTACTGGCACCGCTCCTTGCACGTCGGGGTTAGGGGTTTGAAGTTCCACCATGGAAGCTGTGTCGCCACTTGAAGTTTGGGAGTTCAGGTGTACTCGCATGTACTGGAGGTCACCTTCGGCTTTTTTCAAACGTCGATCAAGAAGGTGAATCCGACCGCATGTAGCTATATGAGAGGTTGAATCAGCCTTCAAGACATAGACCGAGTTTAAACATGCACGAACTCATCGCAAGGAATATCAATAACCAAATATGCATTGCAGGGGCATGTCGTGAAAGTTCAGTGATAGCTTTCCTAGCTCGTAGTCCAGCGCTACGACCGAAGCTGAGTGGTACTCCCTCGCTTGACTGGCATACCTCAAGACTTGGCATTATGGGTTGGGTAATGTCTTGTATCGAATTTAATTATGGGCTTTGGATAAGGTCAAAGGCTTATAGCTTGCGAAGATTAACCACTGCTTCAATGAGGAGAGAAAATAGATATCAGAATGAATCGAGTGCAAGCCGCGAGTTGAGAGTAATTCATGTAACCATCGAGTTCATAGATATATATACTGACAACTGACATCACAGATGCACTATGTTCATGAGTTCCATGCGCCGGACTGAGCCCGGATGGCTGAGATGAAACGTCTTGGACAGAACGCAAAAACGTGGAATACGCAAGCAAACATTGGCGCCTTTGTGTGCACGTATCCCAGCCAAAAGTACTGTTACATACATAGCGCAACTTGGGAGATGAGATTGATTCTCTGAGGAATCTTTTTCCGAAGTTCCTGCGGACCCAAGTACCTGAGCTAAGCTGCGTAGTGGAGTGTTGGACTCCAGAATTCAAGGATGAACATTCACATATCTGAACGGCGTCTGGCTCGTTGTTGAGCTGATGGACTCGATCATAGCTCAAGAAAGGAGGCCTGGGTTAAACTCAATTAAACTTACATAGAGCAAGGAAGTTCAAACTCAAATCTGAACCGAGTCTGAATTGTTGAGTCTGACTTGTTGTTGAGCTGATAGACTCGATACCTCCATAAAGGTGGCGTGGGCTGAACTCAATCAAGCGCACTTAGAGCAACGAAGTTCGAACTATCCCCATCCGTCGTAAGATTAGCCAGCCATCAACCTCGCAGACACTGACACTTGGACTGTTTTGGTTGTTAACAATTTGTACCGCACCCAATTCCTTTCGAAATGAGTGTTTCTTCCGGTGGCGGGACATCCTACAATCATGTACTACGAATTGAATCAAGTGAGGCACCAGCTTCATCCCGCCACAAGAGATCATATGGGGGTGTACTAGAAGCCGAATCAAGTGACGCGTCAGCGCAGGATTTTCACTCAATCAAATGCCGCAAAGTGGGGAGTATGGTGGGTTCATCATATACTTGAAATCTGGACTTCCTTGAGATGACTAAGTCTCCTATCTCTTCAACACTTCTACTAACAAGTCTCATCGAACACCGCCTGATTCAAGGTTGGATGATCAACAATTCATCAATCACCTCATGAATAACGCTGGATTTGCCGACTCAACAGGAAGATACACAGACGCTGTAGCAATATATCTGCAACTCCTGGATTTGTATACCGCCAACATGTTAAAATGTGAAAGCAAAAACGGTGTGACCAACACTGCCAGCATTAAATAGGTTCCCTGGCGGGAAAATGGGTACCCCAGGGGACATCATTTTCCAAATTTCTTTAGCAGACATGTCTTGGAGACATGGACTAGGCCAGATGTTAAATGCAATGAGAAGCGTGAAACCTTAACAAAGGGAGTACTTCATTAAAAGGAGAGTAAACTACTTTGAAAACAGCGTAATTTGAACTACAATATATGCAGCCAAAGTGAAGGTATCTCAGTGAAGGTATCTCAACACCTCCTCAATCTGACTGAGTTCAAAACCTTAACAGAAAGCCTCAAGCCAATACCCCATACAATTTCCCCTTGTCTACAGTTTGGGGTTACAGAGTGGAGCAGCCTGCGCCACACATTTATAGACATAAGGCAGATATGCACATATAGCAAGTCTAAGTGAGTGGTATACCACATTGGGCTGATGCAATGTGATGTGCCCAACGCGGCCACACATCACATTGGCACTGCGAAATCTGTCATTGTCAGCCAGTATTGCAGTGTGTACTGGCTCACACCAATGTCTTGCACCACAGTGGTACAATGCACACTACATTTCCCTGTGATGACATGGGTTCCATTAGCCCGTGTTGCGCATAAAGGATGTTGCACACAATACAATCCAACACAATTCCACAACAGGGACACGTGGATCACAATGGATAAATCAATCTGACATTGGCCCAAGTCTTTTATCAGGGTCACAAAGCAAGCCTCAGATACTCATCTTGAACATGCAGTTCAAAGAATACACGCTCAAGTATCTCTGGACTCTGTGGGGAGCAGGTTTTTTGAGATCCTTCCCAGCCAGACAAATGCATCATGACTGACATATGATATTATACTTCATTAGCTCAAGCCCTAATAGTGTTCCTGCAAGGTCATTTTTTAACCAGTCAATAAATACAAGTAGTGGCAAACCAACCAATATCCTCACACCAAAAATAGTACAGATACAGTATATCTTGCTTGGTATCAAAAAATGAACATCAACTTGATAGTATCTTCATACTTCAAGTACAGGTTGACCTGTGCCTCCAGATGTGACAAGATAACATGGATTATGGATTCATGAAAATTGTATTCGTTTAAGCCCATATCACCAGAGCACATAGCAAGGAATCATTTGCTTTCCAGTTGTGATCTATATAAATTCTCAAGCTTGTTGAGAAAACTACTTTACATTTGCATTTATGACCTCTTTAAGCGTCCTCATCATTTCCAAAACATGATATCTTCTTCAGCACCTCAAACAAGTAGATATAGATGTAGTTTGATTTTCAAAGACAAAAGAGACTTTAAAAGAGACCATAAAAAAGTTGTATCAATGACTATCACACTCGAGTACAATTGTAATCAGACTTACCTACGCTACAGCTAATGGTCAAGGGAAACCATTGCAATGGTTTTGAGATTCAAGAGGAAATGTATCTTGTTTGGTTCGTAGACAATCCACGCACACTGAGCCTTTATCTCGCTAATATGGGTCAGTCGAGCTGTGCTGGAAATCTCTAGGCGTAAATTTACCTGCATGTCAGGTAAGTTTATCTTGGCGAAAGGGTCGGGCTTCTCCGATGGCACTGGTGCAAAGTATCTAACCATGAGCCACGTATCAGACACTGGTGGTCGATTTCCAGTCGGACACCGTTCATGTTTGAATATAGACATGATTTTTCCAAACAAAGTGGCACCATTTGACCGTGAAACCACGTGAACTACGCTGTTCTTCGGATCACGTTCAAAGGTGGTGTAATGTACTCCTTCGTGGCAAATTCCAGTCTCAAACATTGCATGTGACGTAACCGGCGCGAACTCGGCAGCAAGTGTATCAGGTAGATCAGACCATTCATGGGATGCTAGCCAGGTACAGTTTTCTGCATGAAAAGCATTCAGGCGCTTCACGAGTTGATGTGAGATCGTATCGTCAAGAGGCTGGGATTTTGATTGATTGGAAGAATCTGGCTCAAAAGGGACTGGATCAAAAATGTCCTTGAGCTGTTGGACAAGCGGTTTCAAGCTGATCGGGATCTTAGACTCGTCCTCGAGCAAGGCAGCTATATTGCCTGCACGACAAAAGCTCGACAGGAAAGTAATCTCGAGCTCACCTGTCACACAAAAAAGGTCAGCCATTCTGAGAAGGGGAAGTTCAAGGTACAGCAATTACTTACCTAAGTGATTGTTATGACATGCTTTCAAGATTCGACCCATCAATCTTTCAAATGGAAATGACCACCAAGCTCGGACGGGTCCGAACTTGGCAAGGATGTCGGGAAGATGCAGGGCGATATGGTGGTTGGGAGCGAAAGAAGAGTCTTTGAAGAGCTCGAGAGAGCTGTGTAGATATGTTTGGAGGTGTTCTCGAAGTCTCGAGATCCGCTCGGAGGTCATGCTCCGCTTGAGCGCTAGGTTAGTCAAGCATACCAGGTGACCAAAGTCGTGCAGGAGAGCTGCGTTTGACTGGTCCTCACCAGTCCACTGAGGAATCAAAATGAGAGGCAACTGTACCGTAAATAGAATCCGCAATTCGTCGGCCTTGAGCGTGGCCGAGCCTTTTCAGCCAAGAGTTGGTAATATACGTTGAAGTGAAGATGGGCTCTGGATTCGTCGTATGCGTGAGTTGACAATGTCTAGTACATTTGAATCAAATACTACTGGGTTTCTCAGCGGGTGTTTATAGCTACCGTCCCAGCCGTAGAACATCTGGGCAAGAGGGTCGAAAGAATCATCGCCGGAAGACGTGTCTGATGCTAGAATGGCATCTGCGAGTGGAACCCCGACCTCTTGAGACTTATGTTGATATCTGTCACGATTTAGTATCCTAGTTGTTGATGCAGCTACTAGGTTTCTAAGTTGATTGGTCGTCATTGGTGATGGAGGAGGGTCGTTGTCCACCTCTTCTGACATTGCCCAGAATCTTGTGCAATGCCAAGAGAGGAGGCCGAGTAAGATGTTATGCATCGAGTCGATTACATGATAGTCCGTGACCTTCCAGTAATCCAGCTCGACCATGACTGAGTATCGAACACCCGAATCTTCAAATATCTTCTGGCGCTCTTTTGCAGTTTCAGCATCTCGAGCAGCAAGTGCATGAGCTCGGTGCTCAGCTGAAGTTCTGAGTTTCCATGAGTTAGGATCGATGTTGTCAATCTCGTGTATGGTGATGTGACAAAGGGAACAGAAGCAAGTTGCACTGTGGTGAGCCATTCCGAGGGCACCCCGTAACGCTGGCAGATCTGCTATAAATGGCAAGACAGCCGCGCGTATCAGACGCCCTTCGGGATGGAGGGGAGTGCGAGAGAGCCAAATCCCTTCATGCCACAGGGAATTAAGTTGGGTGATAAGAGGACGCATGACCCAGTTGGTCTGCTCGAGAGACGGTGCTTTGGGACCAGGTGCAATACCAAAGAGATATATGTTCTCGGGTCGGAATCGGACGTTGAATGGTAAAGTCAAGCACACAAGAACAATAAAGGTAATAGTGGCAGATCGTCCACCGGGTTTCTTGCCTAAGGGTTGAATCCCATCCATAAACATTGCAAAGGTAAGATTGCCCGTCTCAGCAGTGTATTGTGTACCATCAGGCCCGCAAAACTCCTTCCAGATGAGTGACTGATGGATGTCCTGAACAGATGAATCGACGTCGAAAGGCTTTCGGGATTCTGCGAGGGATTTATCGAGAGCTTCTTCGATGGATGGTCGGCAGATGAAGCGGGCAATCCAGTTGTTCAAGTCTTGAAATGCGAATTTGCGGACGTGTTTCCCATTGGGCAGAAGTAAAGGTTGAGAGCACATTTGGAAAGCACAATCTTCAGGTGAGTCGTCTGGCGTAAAGACAGGGATTGATGACTCGTCGTAGCTTTCTACACCACCCGGAACACGATCCAACATGTGAACACATCTTGGAGGGGTGCTATCGACAGGATATAAAGCGAAGCAAGCCGAACAGCAATTGAAATATACCAGGTTCGGGTCGATTTCCAACCACCTGTGTACCGTTCTGATATCACGTGGGACTTGGCCAAGCGTGAGAGCTGTCGTGTTGGACATAGGTATCCCAGATGGTTCCCCCGTGATCCCGTGTGATAAAGTCAACTGAATAACATCCCGTTGGGCCCTTAGTAGCCAAGAAGCTGTGACAAGCGAAGAATGATCGAATACCGCCATGAGACTAGCCACCAAGGACATGTGAATTACAACCGGAATGTCACCGCGCAAACTGTGTGCTAGGATCCTAGCTTTGTGTGTAAAGAATGATTACATCAGTTCTGCTCTCCAAGTAAAGAACAGGACATACCCGATAACGTAGATTACAGAGATGTGAGTGGAAGTGAAAGTATTTTGAAAATATCCTCACTAGTGTCAAATGTGTTGTTGAATGCATTGGGGGGTTCTCCTTGAGAGGCTGCTCGAAAATTGGAACGCCCAGTTGGCTCCAAATCCATCGGCTCATCCAAAGCCGGAACTTGAATATCTTCTTGATCAAGTCGAAGATTGGGGCCACGATCAGGGTTTTCGACTGGATCACCCTGAAGATCGACATCCATGAGATCCGGATGACGACTATCCGTTTCGAGACGAGCAAGGACCTCGGCTCGCTGATCTGCCGATCGATGAATTCCACGAGTGATGCGAGGAATAAGCAGACCAGCCTGCTCGACGCCGTTGACAGGGTGAGTTTCCTTGATACACTTGGAGCATAGACATAGGACGACTGGCTGTTTTCCGTGACTCATGATTTTGGATATGTATATTTGAAGTTGGCGTTGAATTATATATATCAGTGGGATGAAGTTGTGAGTAGTAGACGTTAGTCGGAGTACTCACAACTGATAGTAGTAGACGCTAGTCGGAGGAAACAAAGGATATATAGCCCGGTGGAATTAGAACTGGCGGGTACTTCGACGTCTTGCTCTTCGGGGCCGGGGAAAAGGACCTATTCAATCTTCCAAGTCTTCGAAGTTTTGGATGATTGTGAGATGTGGAAAAATATGTAAGGATTGAATTAGGTGTTTTTTAGATCCAAGACAGAAACTGATGATTTTCTTACCATTGGAATTCCTATTCTAAGATTGGATAAAGCTTTGGTTGTCCTTTTTGTTTCTGGTGTTGGTTTCGAATAGGATCCCGTGGATTGAATGCTACCAAAGATTCTGAAAAGAACACGTTCAAGAATTAGTTTTAACCTTCAAGTTTTTAGAAGATGGAGTTGTGTGATAACTCACTAAATAGTTTATGAATCAAAACATTCGATTAAGAAAACAATCCATCAAGACCATGATTATGGTGCCATTGCATAACGTGGATGATGTATATAGAAAAACATTTGGCGCTTATGTATCATCTTGGCTTAATGTTGCTCAATCCCAGACCCCGCAAAAGGATTGTAGTGTAATAGTATGGAAATGAGGCGTTGAAAACGCTTCAAGTGTTTTGCATTGCTATAATTCTGGTTGAACAAGTATCTGTCTCATAGTTTGATATTTGGGTTAAGGCATGGGATACGAAGTTGAACGATGAATCTGGGTATATTGTGATTGATTATCATGTTGATTCAGGCAGCTTACAATCATCATATATAAAATAGACGTAATGATACGAGAGAGGAACTAAGTACAATCAGCGCTCAAGTGAGATGTGCGCCGCTAGATTCTTTTTGACCGTGCCCAGGATACGTTGCTCAACAACTTCCAGTGCTTCACGCCGACCAGGAACTGCATCCAGCCATGTTGGACAATAGCAATCAATACAGAGCCGCTTCGGTGCCTGCTTTTTGCTGATTGGATTATTGGAATCGCGCTGCCGAATTCTGGGCTGGTTACCGGGGGAACCCTTGACTGGATTCTTCCTTTCTCGGGCGGCATCTATATCGTCAAATATTTTATCAAGCTGAGGGTTTCGCCAAGGTAATCTTCGAATCTTGCAAAGCTTCCTTTCCGCATCCTCGTCGGCCTCCGGATCTGTTTCATCATCACTGCAGCAGACCTGGACAACTGCAGTGAGGGTCCAGAGATTTTCACGGGCCATAACGTAGTTGCTTCGTCCTTCTCGGACCTGGTAGATTTTCGAAATAAGATATGTTTAGACGTCTTCTTGTTTTGCGAAGATACATCAAACAACCTCAACTCACGTTGCTGATTCGGTTATATTGCATTTTTGCTCTATATGTTTCTTGCTGTCGATTTTGAGACCAAGTTCGGTGTTTGCGATATCTGAAAATGATAATGAAGTTTAATGTCAGTATTCAATCACTATGGCCAAAGGTTAGAAGCTTACTTTCGACGCCAGGTATCATTCATATGGTTCACGATCATGGGGTATATTGTATTGGCTTCGGCGACGGACTTCGATACACCAGAATACTCGCCTGATCGAACTAGTTTGAGAAAGATGGCAGTTGCAACTTTGCAGAGATGTGCATTGTCATCTGAATTCATAGGCTGCTCCCATTCCGGTCGAAATCTCTTGACACCGGCTTGTGACAAAGTGTTTTGGATGATTTTGACGGAATTGGGACTCTCATCTGTCACTACCAGTCCACTCCCATAGACTCCCTCATCGGCATCTTCCTCATCGGCGGGTCCTGCCTCAAGTAAGCCGTAAATTGTGGTTTCTGTCCTCCACAAACGCCTTTCAGCGGGTGTAGCACCATTTAGAGGTATTTTGTTTTCTGGTTTCAAGCCGAGGAGAAATCGAATAAGCTTGCGGATATACATCTGGAAAGGATATACGTTGCACAGTGGTTAGTGAGGTCACGAGATGATAATGAACGAAATGAAGCTTACTCTCTGTGGAGAAGATCTGGGTGATGGAGTTCCACCGGTACTTTCTTCGCCATCGCTATTTTGTCTGGAGCTTGACAAATTCCTGGGAGTTGATCTGGATGTGCCACTTTGACGGCCCACATAGTGTTTCAAGAGATCATTCATGGAACTGAATTCGGAGGTCAAACGACGTATATCTTGCGTGTTGGAAGAGGAGATGTTGTTCAAAGAAAACACGTGTTTTTTCATACTTCGCAACTCATTTCTGATTGCGGAAAGTGCCACATCATCGGAAGATCCTGAGGGGCCTGGTGCAGTTGTTGTTGCTCGCTGAGTTCGGGAGGAATCATCACCCAGGAGATCTCTCTCATTCCAAGCACCAAGAATTTCAGCTTCACCTTCTTCAAGTTCTTGCTCCATGTCGGAAATAGAATCCTGGTTAACCGCCCGTGCTTTCCCTTTGGACTTTGATGAAGTTCGAGGGTTCGACACTTCCTCCATCTCCTCATCATCATCATCATTTTCGTCTCTACCAGGCGCCCAGTCATCGTCCTGTAAGTCATCAACACCATTTCCGTCATCTGAGTCTAAATTCTCGTTCTGTCGTCGGCGGAGATTTGGGTGACTCGAATTCACGGAAGTCTTTTGGGGTTTGGTGGCAGGAACTCGAAGTTGCAAGGGATTCCCTGACTTTGGTGTGATCTTCACGCGTAGGCTCTTGGAAGGTCCTCCACGCCCTTGTACGAGTGAACCTCCGCGAGAGCCCCTTCGAACGATGTCGGAACCCCGGCGATGGCTGCCACGTCGATTGGATTTCTTTGGGAGAACTGGCCTGTCGGAATCGCTATCATCCTCAGAAGACTTGTGGGTGAGTGCAGATTTTTTTTTTCGAGGACTAATTCGAAGTTTCATGATTGGAATGTCGTCATCATCATCATCGGACCCGGAACTCCTGGTGTGTTTGTGCGGAGGTAATATCGAGCTTGCTTTCTGCTTCTGAGATGGACCTGCCGTCCCGGAGGTGGAATTCTGATCTGAATTCGATGCACGACGAGTAACTCGTGGCCGGAGGCGGCGATCTAAGATGGGTCCAAGACTGTCCCTTTCTTCTTCAGAGCTTGCCTCAGACGCAGGGTGAAGAAATCCAGCGCGTTCGGTTCGAGTCGGACCTGCCTGACGCGAATTAGTCTTCCTCGTGACGCCAGCGCCAGTGGGAAGATGAGTCGAAGTGATTTGAGAGTCCTGATTGGTGATTTGTGGCTGAAAATCGCATTCGATAGAAGGACCAGCCCCGGAACCTCGCAATATATGCCCGTGATTCTCTTCAACTTCGTCGCCAAAGGGATCATTGGAAGTCCACTGCTTCAAAATGCGGAGCGCTTCTTCCTCTTCCTGAGTGGGCGGATTCCCGTCTATCATGTCAGTTTCTTCATCGACGTTTTGAAGTGTCTGGCGGTTTGTAGCTGTACCCCGACATTTAGACCTCGTAAGCTTGTCTGAGCTCCAAGTAAAAACATCAAGATTGGTAAAATGAGAAAGACTTACAGTTTGATATTTGCACTTGGTCTGTAGATCTTGAGGGTTGATGTGAAAGGTTTGGCTGCTTTCGGGGTCTTCTTGATCATGAACCGTTTCGTATGTCAATTTCTTCCACTTCATCCTCAAGTGGTTGATTGTTTTTTTTTCGGGCCTTCACAGGGTTACAGTTCTTGTGGTAGAGTCTGGAGATTTGGTCGTTACTGAGGGTGCATCCAGTAACGTCCACTCCTACGGCAGTTAACGCGTCCACCATCACGTTCCTGTTGAGTTCGGTAGCGCCTGCACCTTCAAACCAGCAACATAGAGGTTGAGCACAACATGCCTGAAAGGGGAAAGAGACTCCGTCTACGTACCATTTGAATCTCCTGAAAAGCCTGTACCAGACAGTCTTCGTTTCCCACCAGCAACAACACTCGTCCCTTGAAAAAAGGATCTCGTTAGCACCTTATTGCTACGGGGCTATGAGAGGGCTCGACGGACGCACCATTGCGAGTAGGATGTTCGTTGGCTTCGGCAGTGGAGGCCCTTCTTCTGGATTCACCTCGTGTCTCAGGCATGAAATCTGGAAAGTCGAAGTAATCACAAAGTAGATCAGTATATGGTTGAACTTGAAGGACACTCTGACGACTGCGTTGGAGACACACCAAGAGAACCTCTGAAAAATGTTGAGAAAGCTTTGAAAGTTTTAATTGAGCGAAAAGGATGCCGATTTCTACGGGATCTTATGAAGGTATCAGGGAGGTAAAATAATTAATTTTTGGAAAAAGAATCTGAAGCAATGAATGAAGTTATCCAAAAGGTTGGATGATGAAAGCGAGACGGATATGGATTCAAGACTTTCGAAAAAGTAGGAAATTAAGTGTATATATATTAATGGAATAGAAAATAGGTGGAAAGATATAGAATTAAGGGAAGATATAAAATCAAGTGTAAAGACAATTAGTGGATAGGAGTAAGTGAAATAAAGATAAAAATGCAAAAAAAGAAGAGAGTCTAACAAAACAGACTGTGAGCGTGGAGCGTGCAGAAAGGAAGGGAATTTAGCAGGGTATAATAAGGAAGACTTCTTACCCAGTCGATGATTTATTTGGAACCTTTTTACTTACAGAAACGTTGCCTTTGAGTATATAGTATGGTACCGCGCCTTTCAACATCGCGCCTGCTCGGCTGCGCTTGTCTTCTCTGAAGTGGGTGGATGCGCAGGAAATGTCCACGGCTGAGGGATGAGGGTCAGTAGGTGAGCGTTATCTTGGGGTTGAATGCTGAGAGCTTACCGGTTTGCTAGAGCTCAGCCTCTGAGCTCAGAGGAAAAAGGGAGAAATAAAGCCTCTCAGTTCGATCAAACAACTCAGGTGGAGGGCGAACGGAAAGACCGGATTGCATGTATCTTCATGTAAGTATGCAGAAACGTTTGGCGATCATATAATTAAGAGGTTCAAAGAACCAGTAAAAGAAAGAGAAAATAAATTCTCAAAGTCGACATTGGAGTAAGTGGCAGTAGTGCAGAGGTAACTATAACAGAGTCTTGTGTTCTAAGTGCTTTGATTGTGGTGAGGAATGGGAGCGGACCAAAAAACATTCGTACCATCAGGCTGAAGGTTCCAAAAAAAACCGGAGGAATAAAGAAAATTGCAATTCTACACACCTTGAGACGGTACCTCAGAGGACAGATTGATTACATGACATGTTTGTACAAGTCAAGTGAAAAAACATGATTTAAGAAGGATACGACTTGTCCAAAGAGGAGTTTTAAATCTTGGGCAAAACAAAATAACCGTAGTGGGAGCAAGTAGTACAATTACGGAATAAGAAAAAAAATTCAACAATAAAAAAAGGCTAAGCTGAAAACGAGATATTAACGGTACACATGAACAAATTCATTTGGCTGATCTCTTCCTTAGACTCTTGGCTTTATGAGATGAATTTGGGTTGTTTAACTTGCTCATCTTAATGTCGAACTCTTGGCCATAACACTTCACCACCTCCTTCTTGTATAATTTCCACTCCTCGTCCGTTTTGCCTTCTTTCATTTTCAGGAGACCGTCGATTCGCTTGACCAATGCTGCACTGATCTGTAAAGAACAGCCGAATCGAGTGATCGGAGATGATTTTGGATGAATGGGTGCCCATCCTTCGTCATAAGTCGTAGATGTCTAGCATTCGAGCCTGATCGGCGAGAAGTGCGCTCCGGGTTTTCCCAGTCTGTTGACTGACAGCCGTTACACCTGATTTGATAGGACGGAAAAGCGTGAGCATGAGGCCATTGAGGTGACAAAAAGACCGCATTCAAAATTGAAAGCGTACCAATCTTTCGTCCTTTATCTGAGCCAGGGCGAAAACC
This sequence comes from Melampsora larici-populina 98AG31, assembly GCF_000204055.1. NCBI lineage: Eukaryota > Fungi > Basidiomycota > Pucciniomycetes > Pucciniales > Melampsoraceae > Melampsora > Melampsora laricis-populina. The sequence continues at coordinate 367,493 of NW_006768816.1, forward strand.
CGCTGCCCTCATTTCACCGCAGTCTTTCAACCCTTGCATTGAACTATTAACCTTTACGGTTGAACGAGCCAAAGTATGCTGATAAATACTTTTGATGACGAAATTCATTTCCGTTTTCTTCTCTCGTGACACATGAAGAATGAATGCAGAATTCCACCTTTTTCAATTTTGTTTGTCCTTCAGGTCAATCATTTTTCACTTGGGAAAAGATCCGCATCCGGGGCAGTTTAGGGAGAGCATCCTCTGCATGCTTTTTCAGAAAGTAAATTCGACAATCCGGAGGTACTCCAAATCGGCGACTCAGCTCCTTTCTCAGGGATGCGTATGCAATGGTCCTAAGTTCGTCTCGACCGGAATGATTGGGTGCCTTTCGTTTGGGTCGGTCACGGACTTGGGCGCTACTTCTCTTTTGGCTGTAGTTACGACTGCTAGAGGAGCGTTTTTTTGGCATGGCCTAAAAGCAAAGATGACACGTCAGCTTCGAACAAGAGAGTAGGACAATGGCACGAAAGAATTTAGCGTACAATATGTATTCCGTGAACGACTGAGTTGGAGTGAAACCAGCACTGGGACGTAGAGAAACAACTGGGGAGTGTCAGTTTAGGAGATAAAACAGAGCAAGAACGAAATCAAGACGTTGGGTGACGTCCCACATGAGGAATCTCAACCCAGATATCTCGGATTACACTCTTGATCCGTTACACCCGGGGCAACATGAGAAGCACTTACGAACCTTGAGGTAGCAAAAGCCTGGCTGCCAGTTAGCCAAAAGGATGGAGTGAGATAGTGACGTGGGAAATAGAATAGCACAGGAGTTGTCAATCTCGAAAACTGACGCGGAGGGAATCTTTTTTGAGTAGAGGGAAAGGGAACACGAACTATGTGAAAACGAGTGGATAATGAATTGCGGTGTTGATGGGTGTTGATGGATGTTGATGTTGCAGTGGGCGAAACGAGGCGATTTTGGATGCGAAACACTCAAACAAGCCGATATTTGAATGTGGTGAGGTTTGAGCTCAGATGCGCAAAAGCTTTTGGAAATCGAGGAAACCGCGGATTGCTTTGGACCTTGACCTAAAAACCTGCTTGCTTTCGAGTCTCGTGTACAGCGGATCGGATGTTTAGGCCGGGTTTAGTAACCAAGCAACATCCGATCCGCTGTACACCAGACTGGAAAGCAAGCAGGTTACTAGAACGAGAAAAACGGAGGTCTCGGAATCATTGAACCTTTGTTTTTCAAGTGTAGTACATACTTTCAACACTTGAGCTTTCAAAACTTGAAAGCAGGGGATGGAAAGCAGAGAACCCGACTCAAGCACTTTTTAAGTAGTAAGGAGTACAGTACAGGCAATTGAGCAATACAATACGGTTTTTCACATGTCAATTCATTGGAAACGGGACACTGGTACCACCTAGTATTACATATGTAGTAGTAAGGCTAAGACTCACTCTACTACTCTATGCCCACTATCCCCACCTCCGATTCAATTTTTTTTTGGAACACCTCATACATAATCTCATTTGGATGACTGACTCGTGGTGTCACTGGACCCGAACGCTTGGAATCACCAAACAAGCGGCCTTTACGTATTTCGGCACACCCAAAACTTTGGAGGACCTCTCCATAAGCGGGCTTAAGGCCTCTTAATCCCAGCCACCATGAATGTTTTTCGAAAAAAAACTTTTCTTCTTTTGGTAGACTGACTCAAGGTGTCACAGCACCCGAACGCTTTCAACCACCCAACAAGCAGCCATTACGTACCACATTTCGGCATACCCAAAAAATTTGGATGACCTCTGATAAAGCCGGGTTAAGGCCCTTAATCCCAGCCACCATGGAGTGACTTTACACGATCAGCCTTCGAAGCTGCCCCCAAAATGGCACAGTCATGACATCTATGCCTGTGCCGTCGTACGAGGTTTCAGATTACACGCTCATGAGCTTTGGACTCAATTGAAATGAATCTCAAAAAGGAAACATTTCGAGTCAGCAGTCTCCGCCGCATATTGAGCGTTAATGAGCAATTTTTGGTTACCTATGCTGTTCCTCGTTGTACGAGGGCTTGGGGGCTCAGCCTGAGAGTCAAAGCCCTCGTACAACGAGCTACGAACCGTTTGAGTCAGCAATCTCCGCCGATGATTGGCTGTTATGACATGTATGTAGCTCATCGTACGAGGTCTCGGGTGACGAGTGATAGCATATGAGGCCCTTCGCTCATAAGCCACACATTCTTGTCATGTTCTCACCCCAATCAGCACCAAGTTGACCTTCAAGCCGCCCAACCTCGCTCAAATCAGAACTCTTCCATCAAACCTGATATCAAAGGTTTCCACAACCGTCTCAGCGCCTCTCCAGAAAACTTTATCATGGCCATGGCTCTTCGCGCTTTAGTGTTAGAAGATGATTTACATGTATTCTTACAAGTGGCTGGAGGAAATGTACGCCTACCCTTGGTGACCACGACTCAACTTGTAGAAATCCTCGCTGTGTTTCATCCTGGTCTTCGTCTGGGCAGGCGGCTCTCTAGAACAACGGCCGTGCGCCTCTTCGACTTATTAGTTCGACCTTTCATTGAACACATGGAAAGTTTCGACGAAGAGACCAACATAATGTCTTATTGGGAGGTACCTCTTTGAGCCGAGATATGATGCACAAGGTAGGCGGCGTCTATCCCACTCATATTCGCGTGCACCTTCACCACAAGATTGAAGATGTTGATCATTCTTATAAATTCTCAGATTCAAAACTCTCAAGAGAAGCCGGATCTAAATATTTTGGCCTTTGTGATTTGTTTTAGTGGTATTGAATTATGTAAATCCAACCTCACGGGCTATGACTTCAACCGAATAAATTGAATATCATTGGGCTTTTTATGTTGTCTTTGCACTGACCTTTAATTGAGATTCATTATGAGTACTGGTCCGAGAATTCATATGTAAGCCTGAACTCCCATGGGTATCAACAGAAAACTAGCTTTCGTCAATTTCGTTCAGCTTCTTCCCCCCAAACATAGTGGTGTTTTCGATGAAAAAGGGGTGAGAATATGATTCTCACCTATTCGAAATTGTAGTGAATCTAGTTGGAAAGCGTAATATGCCTTTAAAAGACACTTTCCAATAGACAGATGAAGCCCTGTGGCCTGATTATTCCCCTTACCCGCTCCGAAGGATATTTGAAATCTGCCCTTCATTTGGGATCCTTTCATGAACACGTCCTCAATTTCAGATACTTTCACTTCCATTAGCCCGGTCTCTTTTGGCACGACGATCATATAAAGTCCATTAGCATGGACTACCGATTGGTTTTCCCTTACTTCATTATCCTTACGCTTATCACCCTCCAGTTTTTTCTTCTCATAAATCCCCATTGCTTGAGAATCAATCCATACCAAGTCTTTCTGAAAACGAATATGTCGACCTCGGCCAATCCCATTCCTACATCTACCGTACTTGACCCCGAAACCCCTTTTGGCGAGCACGAGATAGCACCCCAGACCTGCCCTTTGGTTTTGGACACGAAGACAAATGCAGATATCTTTGGAGACCAAAATAACCAAGTTGAAATAGTCAAAGGTAGAAGTCTAGATTACTAACGTATCACGCTTATAGCACTTTCTGACCTCTCTATATCTGAATCGCATCAATTAGCTGTGACTATGGCTTCTGATTTCAACACAGACATCAGCGTGAAAGAGGTTGAAGAGCACGCGAAGCAAGTTCAAGATCTTGAAACCCGAGGTGAGCTAATCCTTGATACCCTCACTCTCTGACAGTTGATCCTGACCCATTGATCGATGGATTTCACTGTGTAGTTGCGAAATTGGAAAGCGGTTTCAATCGCCCCTCCCTTGAAGCTGTAACTTCCGGCACAAACAAGAAGATTCAAGTTCAAGACCTTGAAGCTCGAAGTGAGTCCCTCCTTGATTATATCACTCTGGTAGTGGATTTTGACTCATTGATCAATGCATATTGTGAAATAGTTGCGAACATGGAAATACGTTTCAACCTCCTCAGCACTCGAGCGGGAATTTGTAACGAAAAAATTATAACCAATGAACTGGCTTTAAATGCACAACTCGCCCAAATCAGACGTCAGTATATCCTCTCTTGGTGGCAGTTTCATTTTGTCTGAAGGACTAATGTCCTGCACTTTTTTCAGCATCCCAATTTGAGCGCAATGAATTCATGGCCACCGAAGCATTAAAGGAGAGCTGTGTGCTTGCGAATAAGGTCATGAATTTAGAAGCCGAGACGAGTGATCTACAGACACAATTAGATTTGAACTATATAACACTTCGGGGACACGGGAGAGTCCTCCAAAGAATTATAGATACATTGCACTTAGATATCGATATTGCAGCAGAGATCGATTTTGACCCAGCGGTTGAAAACAATCCACCACTTCCAAATACTCCTTCCACCGGAAATGATTGGACTGCTGTTGACCAACCAGTCTAAATGTAATGTCACATAAATAGTTTCATATTTTTTCCTCTTTAACATATGTATTTAGCACATCCTTAGTTTACTGTGCCGCCTCAAATACTTAACTCAATCAAATTTGTTCTTTGAAACGTTGTTACGTTGAGCCCACGATAAGAGCGAAAGGTGATCATTAAAAAAGCGCCGCCACATGTCTTCATACATGACATATACTCTTGGCAGATTCCTCCCTGACACCCGATCCAGAATCAATGACTTTCTTGATGCCCTTTGTAATGGATGCATAGGTACGAAGTGTGAGCCTTTAAGTTTGATTATTCAAGAACCCACTAACCCCACTGACTTATGTACATAACTTAGTGGTTGATGAGCGCGTTTACCTCCCTTTATGATGAGTGTTCCCTTCTTTCTCACTCTGCTGGAATTTTCACCAGCTCCTTCATCTTACTATTTTCTTTTCCACCAGTCTTCATGTGTTCGCACTCGGTTCATTTTAATCATACACACAGTTTGACGACTTTTGCTCTACATCTGGGCCCCAAAATCAAACAGCCTCCCCTACGTCTACAGCATATCTCTACAGACGTCGACCTCAGTCTCTACGATTACTTTACTCCTTCCGGAATCTTGAAGGTCACCATTGCCGATTCAGACTCCGCCGCTCAATCACTTATGATCCTGATTCAGGAAGGCTCGCAAACCCTTTTTGATGCCATCAACAACGCACACCGTTCTGAAACTGCCGTTGTGCTAGGCACTCATGAAAGCAACCTCCTGCCCCACACGCCTCACACACTTATCACTATTCTAGAACCTCAGAACACCTTGGCAAGTCCGACCAACACCAAGCTGAAACAAGTTGTAGATGCTAGACACCACGAGCTCTATGAATTCAGGAACACCAAGATCTATTGTACACTCATGTTGTTTCAAAGCGAAGGAGATCAGTGCTCCGGATCAGAGTTGCGCCGTCTGGATCTGAGATTCGTCTCTTCTCATATGGACCATACGTTGTCGATCGTTGGTGTCGTCATATTTGATACAGGGTAACCATCATTCCTTATCATGAAACAAATCACACCCGCCTTCGCTGATGTGCAGTTGTCTCTTGTTCAGCCATCGACTGCTGCCAAAACTACTGGCTCTGAGAGAGACTCCCGATACACACAAGATGTTTCGCGACAGGGGCCAGGATCAAAAGGCTTCACAAGACTGTGAACAGCTGAGTTCGAACAAACCTTCCGACCCTGTGCTTCAACGGGATCTGATCACTGGTTAGTCGTCTTACTTGCGTCCTATTCCCCCTTTTACCAACCCTCATTTTCTAATTTTCGGCTGTACAATATGTATCAACAGCTGGCCTCACTTTGGTCGCTGAAACTCCAACGCCGAAGGAGCGTAATGATAACCCGACTGATCCCAATCAGCCAGACTTGGAAGACGAAGCATTTGAGATTCCCCCGGAGATCTGGGACTTTTTGCTTGACGAACAACAGCGGTATCCGGATTATTGGCTTTCACTTAACTCATGACGCTGTCAATTGATGTCCAGCTTTCTCAGAGGACGATCATGACTGTCCACGAGTGTGTCCTAACCGTGTAGCATTAACAGTCTGGACTCTGAACTACGAAGTTCACTGGTATATGTGTGACAGTATGACCCGCATCATGCCTGGCTTGTATCTCTTTATTTATTAAATTTTTGAGCTCTATTCTTATGTTGTTATGCGCTGCGGTAGAGCTTTGTTGGAATTGTGAGCCTCAGACTTAGATTTTCGATCTTTGTAGCGATAATTGTACATAAGAGACTTGGACATGTCAAAATTCTCTCATTTCAAATGACTGACAATCCAATCATATCTGTCTTCGCCACAAACAAAATCCCTCGTGTCCATGTCTCTCATTTGAGCTCAGATGTGACTTGGCGACGTTGCAAGCAAGCAACCTGCTTTATTTTGTGTTCAGTCTCAAAGGCACTGGCTTGAACCATGTTGTTCTTTTGAGCTGTGGAGTCCACCGCTGCTGAGCTGTGCTCGGTCGTTCAATTGGTGACGTTTAGTCGAACTTCAGCCATGCTTGGACTCAGCTTGTCGCTGAGTCGGAAGCGGGGCTGTCATGGAATGACTTTGAAGTTGAACCATACCTGCCAGCCGCCTCATCATTCCATCACTCAGTCCCTAAGCAGGCTGAGCTTTCAGTCTTGCTCGACGAGTCACGAAGGCCAACTCCAACGTGAATCAGCCTCTATATAAGACAGCGCAACCAAGACCCATTTGAGAGGCCCGTAGACCAAAGTCATACATCACAACTCTCATACTTCCTCATAGTCAATTATTATATAAATTAATCATACTTCATCCTAATCAATTGTGATAAGTTATATCTATCATACTTCATCCTAGACAATTATTCACCGTAATCAAACCATTACTTTTCACTCGCACTACCCCTCTCAACGTCACGATCTCAATCTCACGATGGACACGCCAACTGTACCTGTGGATCTTCGACAGCACAAATACTGGGATAAAGTTCAGACGGTCCCCGATCACATCAAGTATTTGCTCAAACCTGATTTAGATTATAGCGCAAAAAGGACTAAAAAAGAAGACCTTCGAGATATGATGAAGCATTTCGCAATTGACCGATCAAAATACCCTACTAGCCATAAGAAAGACAAGCTCCTCGAAACTTACAAGGACCTGCTACTTCCTGACCTTGAGCCTTTCATTCCTAAGGTTGATACTGAAGCCCAGGCGAGAAACGAGGAACGAAGCAAACAGGCCCCTTATATGACGCCGAGTTCTTCATCAATCGAATCCCTCCGCAACGCTATCCTCACTAAGATCAAAGCGGTCTTTGTTCTCCGGGCCTTCACTAAACCTGCGCTTACCAGACTCTGGCGGCACGCGTTCTATCCTCCATCCGACGGCCGATACGACTATGTTGAATTCTACATGCGCCCACATTGGTTCACCGAGGCGGAACTAGCTTCTAAGAGTCGCGACGTCATCCGGCATGCTTTGCAATGCGAGCATCCTGACTTATTCATACCTCTTGTGGCGTGTACTGAACCTATTTTACGTGCGCTCTATGCAAAATTTATGCTCGACAAACATGACCTGGATAGCCAGCTTTGTTACGGGGTACACTACTTTATCATTGAGCCACCTCTTCTTAAGGTCAACATCGATAACACCATGGACGAGGGGTCTGAGGCTGGGCCAAGCAAGGGTTTACATCATCTCCTCAATAAAAGAAGTCCTCAATTTTGATCTCGCTTTTTGACGTGTTTTCGCCCAGACTGTCTTATGTTTAGATAGTAGAATTAGTTTTTTGTAACACTTGATGAAACTATAGACGCCCTTTCCTTGTTCTACTTGGCGATCCCATTAGCTTCTCACAATTGCCAAACTTCTTATACGAGAAATTACAGACATAAAATAACTTGATAATCTACTAAAGCTCAATTCGGTTTGAATCAATTGAGCCTGAGCTATCATTCATGAATCATAAGTATATCCCCTTTTCGTGATACCTGAAATCGTCAACGATTCTTTGACTTTTGAGCCTTTGGGTGACTAGCTGCCCTCAGCAGGACCATTTGACTGATTTCAAATCACCCGCTCTCTTTGCGCCCGTAGCAGATTTTTTTTGTAATCAATCTGAGTCATTTGGATAGGCAAGATCACTGACCTACTATGGCGTTTGTGACTATCTGACCTGTTATCCCTTTTTCAGATTCAAACCAGCTTAAAGTGTTATAAATCCTTTCACCTACCAAACATCTCCAACCGATGCCTTTCTCCCAATTTCTTTTGGTAACTCTCCTTTGACGGTGGCAAATTGTCCCCTGGGCAAGTTGCTTCATAAGCTGACTTCGCTGCCTGCTTCACTTTCCTCCTCTTCATATTGATCCCCAACTCGATCGTAGATACATACCGACAATTCGACGAGAATTTCAAAGCACAAGCAAAGACTATGCCCGTACACGATTTAGGATGCGCGCCCGCTCTCGGCGAGCCCGAGCAAATCAAAGTTCACCACTACAATAGCCAGGGTCACATCGTGTTTAGCCCCGATGGACATGGACCTGGATACATGCAGGGTGTCTGTATACTCCGGAAATTGTCGTGAGCCCGATCTTACCCATCAAGACCACCAGTTTTCTTTCGCGAGCTGTAAGTGTTCACAATACTGACTCAATTAAACCGTTTGGTGTCCTATCTAGCGACAATCAAGCTGCCCCTCGAATCCAGGACGACGTCCCCTTACCTCTAGATTTCAGAACTAATGCCTTGGAAGGCCTGAACACCATGCTGAAAGAAGTCGATGCCCTGACAAGCGTGATCATTATGACTCCCGATGGTTCTGGCTACCTCGGTGGGGTACATATACCCCGAAATCAACTGTGAGATTTTGTCCTTTGTATTTTGCTTCGATGCACTTTTATGCTAGCTCCAAACTCATGCCTTAACCTCTTACCTTGCCCAGCACGATGGTTGACGGTAAACCGAACCTCTTGTTCGATCAAATGATTTACACCCAGAAACCCAACTTTCAAAATATGTCGATGCGGGAACTCGCGGAGTGGCGCCTCGGGGTCACGATTCAAGCTCCCAAGACTGCTGTTCAGTTCAACCGGGTGTTCAACTTGAAACGCGACGACGAGGGTTACAGTAATAGCACGTATCCGGTTCCTTTCGCGGGCGATATGTCCAATGACCTGGAGGAGAAGATTATTAGCTTAGAATACAACAACATCTTCATACAACATTGCCTTCGACTCGCAGAACAAGCCGCCGACCACGGTCACGTAGCCCTTGCTCCAACCTTATCGGAGTTGCACGGTATTCACTTGAGGGAACCCACTCTTTCACTGGCCTCTTCCCACGCTCACGCGAAAGTCGGATCTCATGACACAATCCAAAGTCCCTGCCTGAAATCCAAGGGTTTGAAAAGCATACGTAGGTAGCCTTCTAAATTTCTTCACCGCCACCTTACAGCTAATACTTCCCCTCTTATCTTGCATGATAGACTCGGCTGAGGGTTCACCCGTCAACACAAACCTAACCGGCTCTGCACAAACTCCGAAGGACTGTAGAAAACGTCAAGCTCATCCCGCTCCAGCCCGCGAATCAACAAAGCGTCAACGTACTGCTTCAGAACCAAAGCTACCAGGTGATTCCCAAAAGAGTCATCCATTCTTATAGCTTCTAATAGCGCTACGCCAGTTACATCAATCTAGCTTGTTGTTTCCATTGGTATTCTCATTATCAGGGTCTCTCTGATTTAGTATGGGCTCATGCTAGGTTCTATTTGTCAGATCTATCTCTTTTGTCTGGGCCTCAGCCAGGAATCATGTCTTTTTATTCTTGTAATTACATCAAAAGCTCTAGTATTGGATTCATTGAATATGTATTTGATATTTCGTGGGTTTTGACGAAGGCCAAAGGTGTTTCTCTTTATTCTTGTAATTACATCAAACTAGTATTGGATTCATTCAATCTGAATTTGAGTTCTCAAAGGTTTTGACAAAGGCCTTGGCTGGGGAGCAAGTAGAGAACTGTGATAGACTATTCAGCTTTTGAAAATACCTATCAATGTAACATGAAGATACAAGGATCATAGCTTGATTAACATGGCACAGAAAGCAAAACCAGGTGTGCCCATACATGTGCTACAGACCTCAATTCAGGGTAGATGTGTGAAAGAGGATTGTGGCACATTTTAAGTGATTCTTAGGCAGTTTTTTTGGTAGAGAAGAGGTGTTCTGGTGCACACTTACCCTGAAACATCATAGATTGCCTGAACAAGCTTGGCTGGAAGACTGACAAAAATCAATGGTGGCCAGTATCTGTCCACTTAATGAGGGGAATATAAGTCTGGCCAGTGTGTATATATCATGTGTGCTTTATGTGAACTCATATGTAGCACTCATCATACACAAACATCTATATTTTCACATAGGCTGGGGTGATACACGTTGGTGGAGCTGCAGGCCAACCCAAATTGCATGGGAGTGACATTTCCTTTGGCCCATAATTCTGGTGATGTACATCAGCCCTGTTGGGTGGATGAACTTATTTTTCAGCCTGCCTTGCCGCATGACAAGTTTTGTTGTTGGACCACGAAAAGATCTTGTGTATATTTCTTTGCACCTGTTGCACATGTTGTGTGGTGCAACGGGGGGCACACAACTATGCTTTCTCAATTGGTGTTGTGGTGCGCTCTGGGAGATATCAACAATGTTTGGCTGCTTGTTATGTGTTGAGGTGAAACATGGCTGCAAAACCCCTTTGGGAGAGTTTTGTGCAAAAACTATTTGATAAACTTCACAGGACACGCTATGGATATCACTTCAGGTTTTGCTAGTCCCACATGCACTGCCTGTCATATTTACCAACCCAGATGCAACACCGGGCCAGCAGCACTGCAGAGACATTGTGGTTTTTTGATCCATGCCACTTGGTGAATCCCTTAGATTTGTTGCGGCCTCTGCCACGTAATGAAATCCTTGAGATCAGTGTTTCTTTCAACCACAACAATATCTGTTGCAAAATGATGGGGTTTTATTTTTGTGGTGCTATTGCACATGCTCCGTTGCACAACAGGTGGGGGTACAGCCCAACCAGACCTGGCTATTTGATGTGGTGGTACTTGACACAGAACATTGCAAGTCTCGGGAATTTTTCACATGTTGAAGCACAGCACAACTGAAACTGTCCCTTGTGTGGAGTGTTGTGTCACTGGCACAGGGTTGCCAGATGCCTCAATTTCTATGTTGTTGAAATCTGAGAAGTATCTGAGACGTATGGGTTGTCTACCTTTAGGTGGGGTTTCTAGGAGGTGTTGCGTTGAGGCAAGGTAGGCCTAGACAAGTTCTCAAACAGTCTCCAACCATGCACACCTCCAATCTTGATAGCTCTGTCCTTGTGGTATGTTGTAATTTACCCAGTTTTTCCACTCACAGAAGTCTTTATTCCTATCAATTTCTCTACTCCTCCCTTTGTTTGATATTGTCTACTCGTAAATGTGGCCAAAAGTTGCTTCAGCCATTTACCCTTCATATCTCTATTCCAGAGATTTGGAAAATGATGTCCCCTGGGGTACCCATTTTCCCGCCAGGGAACCTATTTAATGCTGGCAGTGACTGAGACTTCGGCCAAGTCTGAATTGGATGAATACTTGGCCGGACGCTTCTCAATTAACAGGGATCAAACTCCTCTTGGTTGGTGGAAGGTTTGTCCTTTTTTTACATTTGTTTAATATAAAACATTAACATTAACTTTTTGATTTCCCATTCTTTTTTTACAGGAACACGCACACCACTTCCCCACTCTTGCCAAACTAGCTCGCGATTACCTGGCCATCTCGGCCACCTCATGCGCTTGCGAGCGTACATTTTCAGCGGCCGCCGATGTTTGTACGCCTTCTAGAGGAAGTATGCTCCCGAAGAGCATGGAGCGTCTTGTGGGATCACAGGCTTGGATAAAAGAAGGCATCGTACCTGAAGGAATCTTTGGGGATGCTGCCAAGGCCCTTAAATGTTATTTAGCGGGACTAAGCAAAAAAAAGAAAGAATCGAAAGGCTAGAATCTCCTTCTACAAATCTAACAAATCAATAACCAAATGAATACTATACAAGTTTTAAATATTAAAATCATTTCTATACATGTTTTTCTCTGAAATGAATGATATCTTTCTGCTTTGTGGCCTTTAGCGCTTTATGGCGCGCTTTATAGCGGCAATGTCGCTATATAGCGCGCTCCGCATTGTTGCCGCTATATAGCGCATCCGGAGCGGTTTAACCGTCCCACTCTGCCTACTGCCAAAAAAAATATAAAAATAGCGATCTAGGTGCGGAGCGGTTGAGAGTGCTTCCTCCTCTCCGCTCTCAAAAGGGGTCAAAATTGAGAGCGGAGCGGAGCGGTTCCTGCGTTGGTCTCATGGATCAAAAAAGAATGGGCTAAAGGTAACAAAGTGGGCACCTTATTTGCTGATGTGAAATCAGCTTTTCCCTCTGTTCACCACCCTAGGCTATTATCAATACTCAAGAAGAATGGTTTTCACAGTCAAACTGTCAACATCCTCCATAACTTTCTCACAAACCGTAGCACCACGCTTTCATTCAACGGTTTTGAATCAGAACCCTGTGGGTTGACTCATGGTTTACCGCAAGGTTCACCGCTGTCACCTCTCCTCTACCTCCTTTACAACAACGGATTGCTGAACACCACAAACGACAAAGACAACTCTACAGAATTAGGTTTTATAGACGATGTTGTGCTATTGACCACGGCCTCCGACCAACATCAACTTAGATCCCAAATGCAAACACTTGCATACCAACAAAACGTGTGGGCACAAAACCATGGTGCAATCTTTGACACAAAGAAAACATTCTGGGTAATCTTTAGTCCCAAAGAGATTGATGATCCTCCGACTATAAGTTTTGTAGATCACAAGAACATCTTACCCGAGAAGAAAGCAAAATGGTTAGGAATAACCATCGACAGCAAGCTATCATTCTCCCAACACCGAACGGACATTTTGGCAAAAGGGAAACAGCGAGCAGGATTCTTAGCCACCCTCTCAAAATTGGAATGGGGAATTTCACCTAAGCAGATGAACATCCTCATTACGGCAACAATCCACACCGTGCTAGACTATGGAGTAGCAGCTTGGCTACCGTTTGAACCCCCACAATACTTCACTAAACAGCTAGCAACTATCGACTATACGTGTGGACGCGCCGCGCTAGGCGCGCTGTCGACGACTCCAACAATATTTCTACGACACGACGCAAACCTCTTACCACCAAAAATCAGGCTCCAAAGTAAAATGATGAATTTTATGGCCACATCACTAACCAAACCTGCACATGCACCTATTTACAGTTTTGTCAAGCAAGCACAACATTCAAAACAGAAGCATCATCACAACCCTTTCCATTGGTTCTTCCAACACTTGATTAGGGAAGAGCTGGCCGAATTCATCCAACAAATCCCTTTGGACCCCACAGACATCCTAACTCGACCATCAAATTATTCAACAGTCATTCAGGAAAACGAAACAATGGCAAAAGCCAATGCCAACAAACTCACAGCAACACTTGATCATGTAGTGATATTCACCGATGGATCAAGAATACCAACGAGCACCACAGCAGCTGCTGCTTGGTGCAAAAACACCAAAAATTCGATAGCTGAACACTTAGGAACAGCACACACCCATGGAATCTATCAGGCAGAGTATCGAGGAGTTCAATTGGGACTCTCAATGGCACTTCACACCGCCTCGATACACACACGCCAAACTACAATCCTACTGGACAACCAGAGTGTCATCAAGGATTTGAGATCAAACAAGCTTCCTATAACCACTCTAGACGATAGGAAAGAAACTTACAAATTGTTGACTTATTTGCATAGGACATTTCCAGATATGTGTATCACGATCAGGTGGTGCCCAGGACACTCGGGTGTCAGCGGCAACAAGATCGTGGACGAAATAGCAAACAAGAAGGCCAAGTCTAAACTCCCCAGCACATTTCAAGCTAAACCGACAGCAGCAAGCTTCCTAACAGCCATAAAAGAATGGCCAACAACAAACTCTCAAATCACCGATCCGCAAGACTTGAAACGTTTGGGTCACAAACCAAACCAAAAATCTCACCTCAAACACCTTTCTGAAATCAAAAAACATTCCATTGGTTTTATCTCACAACTAAGATCAGGACACGTACCACTAAACCTCTACTTATCCAAATTTGAACAGATCCAAGATCCTAGCTGCGACTGCCAAGAAGGAGTCAAATCAGTAGAACACCACCTATGCACATGCAAAAACTACATCACCGAAAGAAAACAATTCAAAAAGAGTCTTAAAAAACTTGATCTACCACTCGACTCTTCAATTCTCAACAAACCAACAGCATACAAAGCAATTGCGCATTATTGTGACACCACCTGGCGGCTGAAAAGTCGCTGGATCTGGGCCTCCATCGCAGAGGAAGAACTACCAACAAACAGACACCCACCGAGTGATTAAGTATATCTCTCATTCTCCATCCTTTAGCGCCACACAATGTCCTATTTAAAATTGTACAGTAGATGAAACAGCCAACAGCAACCCTTTCCCCTGACACAGCCAGAGGGGTTTTACCGGTGCTGGAAAACATATGCAGTGTCTAATAGCCAAAAGGCTCTAATGACACTTAAAGCAATGAATTAAAAAAAAAGAGACAAACAAAAGAAGTATTCTTCTCAAAAAATCAAATACTGTACATACACCACCAAAAAGAAGAAGAAAAACAAGAAGTTATATCACCTGGTTACATTCTTCTATACAGATTTTGAAGACTGTTTTGTTAAAAAAAAGAAATCAAAGGAAAGTCTCAATTCACATTTAAAAATATTTAATACACCATTGGGCAACTCAGGGTTGTTAAATGATCCAGAGTGGTCTCAGAAAGGTTGGGTGTTGTCCATGGCCCATGGTGAGCCCTCGGGTGGCCATCAAATAGCCTAGATTTTGCCTTGAGTAGCTGGCCTGTGGCCAGGTTGCAGCCATACTCACAGGTGGTCTGTTAAATTGCTTTAGGGAAGCTATTGACAGTCTTTGCGTAAAACACCAATATTTGTCCTGCCACAGTCAAAGCAACCCTGGGCCAACAACGCAGGTGTTGTGTGCTGCGCAGTGCCTGTGTTGCGTTTTTTCTGACCGCACCACAGCATAGAATCAATTTCTAGGTTGCGGCCTGATCCACCGCGCAACAATATCGGTTGAATCAATGTTTTTTTTGGGCTGCAACCACATTTGTTGCGTTTCTGCCCAAAAAATACAATTCAGTGTGTTTTTGGCACTATTGCGCCTGCTGCTTTGCGCAAAGGTCAAGACACCACACAACCTGACCTCACCTTTTATCGTTGTGGTACTTACCACAATGCAGTGTCTGATGCTGGTTTTTGTTGCATGTTGCAGAGAAATGCACCAAAAAATTTATATTGGATTCTTGGTCTCTTGACAACACTTCATCATTTCTCAACCTGAATCAATTCAAGGTCCCTCAGGCTCTTCCTTCCTTCCAAATTTCATCACTTTCCACAGTTTCCCTCTACCACATATCTCCTCAGGCAATTGTCAAGAGATCTTTGATGCAAGAATCTCAACATCTTGTCAGTGTCAGTTTGTAAGCTTAACACCTTTTCAATCCAGCCATCTTTTTTTTGTCCGCTTCAACCCAATTGCTCCTCCTCTGCTTTACTTCTTTAAGATTTATCACAACTCACATAGCTATAACACTGAAGGAAATCTCTTTCCATCTTTATAGAGCATCACACAGACCAATCAAAATCTCCTAAATCACCTCTTACTCAGTTTTGAAAATTTTGAGTAGGTTTTTAAGTCAATTTCACATTATCTCTTGTTATGAGGAACTGGTTCTCATCAAAATCTTCAAACTAATCAGATTTGCAGCTTTTACTGTTATACAATCACAAGGAAGTGGTGTTCATATACCCACTTGAACACTGAAATTGTCAGATTACCTTTTATTGCTTCAGCCCCTGTCAGCCCCAAGCTTTGACAGAGCCAAAGCCAAGAGAGCTTCAACAGAAGTACCATCTTCAAAATTAATAATAATAATAATAATAAACACATATATTTCATTTATATACACCATGTGTCTAGTATCAAAGACAGCCCTATAAATCCAATCACCTTGCGTCTAGTGTCAAAGACAAACATTACATTAAAAGTAAAAACTAATATTATCTTTGAATAAGAACAACAAAGAGACAGAATAAAAGATATTCTCCTTGTTGACAGTACTAACAAACCAGCCTGAAATAAATCAGAACCAAACAGACAGAGAAAGAAGAAACTTCCTAAAAGGAAAACTTGTACCAAGACCAGAGTACCCTAACACCAAAACGTGTACAGTCAAACCCGCGCAAATGCATAAATTGGGGGAACAATTTTTTCTATGCATTTTGACTGTTTGTTCATTTTAACAGGCTTTGTGATAATGCATAATACATAGAGTTATGCATTACAAGAACAAAAATGTCATAATACATAGAGTTATGCATTATGAAGAAGACAAAAATGTAAATGTACAACTGCTCCAATGAAAATTTGTGCTTCCAGAACCCTGCAAGTGCAGGGCTGGCCCTGGATCTCTATGCATTATGGCCACCAACATCCGGATTTTTTTGGCAACACACTAGGCATTACTAAATTATGCAATAGTTTGAAGTTTGGCCCATACAAGCTTGTTTCAACTCAAGCCCTATGCAAATTGGCTGATGAGGAATTTGCGCGGGTTTGACTGTATAGGACAGTCATCAAGAAAAAGGGAACTATTCCCAAAGCTTCACAACCACAATTTGGCCACGTACAAACAATACACTCCCGGAATGACTATTGTCAATACCACGACTTGGCCCTACCAAACAAAAGGATATAAGAAGCGCCCTCCTCCAAACCTAAGAAGGAAGGACACACTCACACAAAAAACCAATTCACCAGTACCTATCTGTTATTGTAGTCCAGCTATCTATCCTTTGCGGATAATAGTTCCACTCGACCACCAAGATATTAATTGGATCTTGAAAGCAGTGTGAACAACACTCAAATCGTGCTCCTAGTGTAAGTAGTACTTGAGATTCACTATTCCCTTATTTCTATTGTCCCTGTTTTGAGACAGTCAAACTCCATTTGGGCATGTACCACTGTTCTTGCAAACCAAAGTTGTCCAGATCCCTGAGGCTCTTTACACAGGCATCTCATAGATATCT